>NW_017307394.1:480255-504026 GCF_000935625.1 Nanorana parkeri | reverse complement strand
TGTACCAGAAGACGGTGCACTAACTATATTGGGGAAAAATGCTTTTATCAAATGTTTCCCGAATGTTATTTTTTCACAAGGACAGCCTGAGGATGTCTGCAAGTAAAGATGCACATAACATTTCTCTATGTATTGATTTATAACTATTTGATAGATGCAAGATCCCTGCAATGTAGCACAAAAGACACCATCTATTAGGCAAAACACTACATGTGCATCAATAAAAAAAATTAATAATTAACAGAGATTAGCATCTTAATTTACTTGTCTCTGTAATCCCTTAACGGAACAATATTTTTGATATTTTTCCTGCTGGCAAGTAACTTCAGCCAATGATAGGATTATACAATAAATTGGAAACAAAAAAATCAATTTTTATGATTAAAAGAAAATGTTATGTGAGTCCCATGATGCCCAGCTGTAGTAGATATTGCACAGGGCACACAAAGCATCAAGGATTGATTAGGAGAGATGCTTCTACCAAATACTTTATCATTCTCTTTTTGTCTTTTTACAGAAGCCATAAATTCCTAAAGCTGTATGTCATATTCTGTACTATCTGTAGTGTTCCAATGCCAAATATGGATTGTTTTTCAGAGCAACTCCTTTACAGGAAAACATATTAATCATTTCTTCTGTGCTCCGAACTCTAGAATGTATGATGTGTTCCACTTGATGAGGTAAGTAAATGATTCACCCTCTTCTACCAGGGAAGTAAAAAATAGCCTGTAAAACCAAAGCAATAAGGTGCCCAAAACACTCAGGTCATCATATTTTGGGATATCTTTACTGTATATGCAGCACTGATTGTGAACATCAGTTTATTGCTGGCTTTTTTTTTTTTTTAACATTGTGTTTTTGTACAGATAACCTGAGTCTTTCAGTCTGAGTCTTTCAGTGAATTTAGCAGCCTAGCAATTACAAAAATTTAGCAGCCCAGCAATTACAAAATGCCAATTATTAGGTCACATTTAGTAGCATGCATAATTATCCGGAGCTGTGGTGAACTTTAGAGGATTACAATGCAATGTCATTAACTGACCTGAGGCTGAATGTGTGACTCTTACTGCCTGCACTAGGGGGAGGTCTGGAGATATCATCACTGTATGTGTAATATGTGACCTGCAAGTGACAGCACAGAGTCTCACAGACTAATTTAGAGCTTTACCTACCACCACAACTTAGCCCTGGCACTGATTTCCAGAGATAGGCCCATAGTGTTACTTAATCCACCACTCTTTACCTTGGAGGTCCTCAGGATTGTTACCCAGTTTTTAGGCCCATGAAACACCAATCTAGTTTTAGCCATAGGAACAGTTGTACCATCTCCTTTTGTGCCCTGCAAAATCCTGCCAGATAAATTACTGCTACCTCTTTAAAGGTCAGACAGCCCAGGATCTCCCACTAGTGCTTCTTTGCTACAACAGTAGCAAATGGGAATGGCAGTAGTAAATGGAATTACTGCAACAGAACAGGAAAAAAGACCAGATGATGGGCAGCAGTTGAAATTGAATCCGTGCAAAATATTATAACATATTAATATATTGCAATGACCAAGAGGAAAATGATTACTGTATTTTTGTCTTTACTTAAAGCCAAATTGTTACTTCATTTTAGATACAGTTGGGAAGGTTCAGAGGAGAAATTTGTAAAACACAGACACAAAAAACACATTTTTAGTAAAGTGGAGAATGGTTAATATTATTATTGCCATATGTACCTTCCTATCCTGGTAATTACAATTTCTTACAGGTGTCACAGGGACAACAAGTGAGGGACATTCTTTCCAGTGATGGAGTGGATGTTTACAGAATTACAGAATGTCTTCAAGTCAGAGAAGGATTGGGGTGAACAAAAAAAGGCTTTTCAGCCTATCAATAGTAATTTTACACATACCTTGTGGGGGGTTTCTTTCAAGCAGGACCTTTAACATTTTTAAATAGTTGACATGTACCCTTTAAAGGGGACCTGTAATTAGAAGATAATGGAGGCTGCCATTGCTGACCTCTGAATCTCTTGCTGTCATGCTAATGCGAATTCTGACAAACGAAGAAGTGTGTATTGAGCGCACTCCGATGAATGGGTAATTGGGGGAGGTGTATGTTCCAGAGGAGGGCGATGGCGTTCTGCTCTTTGGTGGGCAGGTGGAGGTGTCCTGTGGAAGAACTAGAAACAAGAAAAAACACAAGAGCGCCACAGTCTAGCGTGATAAAAGAGGATATAACTGTGACGACATGGTGATCAGTTTAGGAGTTAAATGTGTATTGGTGTTGGGTTGTGTTTAAGTGGGTTATACTGAATAAACTGTTTAGGAAAAGATGGTCAGCACAAGCCCTGGTTATTTCCCATTGTACTCTGAAGGAGCTCAGAACAATGACATTCTAGCCATGCTCCTGCTTTGGCTGTTTGGAGCACTTTAGCAGGTGGACACCTGTGGTGTTGTGAAGACAGGATTTCTGGGAAGGGCAGGGAGGATGTGATGGGATTATATTCTGATCTGATCACTTTCTGTATAAAAGTTTGTGCACTTGCTCAATAAATCAGAGTTTGTTTCACCCTACACTTGTGTCTCGACCAGTGACTGGGGAAACTGAGAGCTAAAGATCTTCAGGTTGCAATATCTCATGAGCAAGGAAGAAGACAGCGGCGGACATACTCAGCCTGAGTACTGGGGTCCGTCACAATAACTGGGGAATTTTAAAAAGTAACAATGTTGCACTCACTGGGAGATTAAGCATGGAAAAATTGTAACATGTAACCACAGCTGTCAGGCTGCAGGGGAGAGCTTTGTACTGTTCAGGAACCACTTATTTGTGTGAAGCTGATTAAATATTTTAAGGTGGCAGTGTGTGTATCTGCAAATGAAGTATAACAAACAACCAACCAGTGCACTGATTGTGTTGTACTGCAACACAAGTAGGATAATATAGATGAGATTGCATTCACATGGGGGTATTAGAGAGGAAGCCCATCTGATGCCTTGTGTGTGGATGAAGCAGCGGTGGCAGGTATATCTGATGTCCTGGGTGGTGAAGGAACAGCAGCTGGGTCCGGTGGAGAGGTGTCTCAGAGTGGCAGCTGGAATCCAGGTCTGGAGAAGGAAAAGAATCCATCTGTCCTTTATGGGGAGGCTGAAGTTGAGGGCTTGCTGGATCAGCAGCTGTGAAGGAGTTGGTAATGCAGAAGAGCCTGTTGTTTTGACAGAGGATCTGGTACGGCAGCTGGAAGATGTGTAGAGGAGAGGGCACAGAGGCATCAGGGTGTAAGAAGAAAGTGGCTGAGAATCAGGAGCAGTCTGTGGGAACAAGGAAAGTGGAAGCGGGGAATCGGTAACAGAGAAGTGGCAGCTCAACCGCGAGGAGGGGAAAAAAAGCAGGTAAAAAGCCGGTATTAATGACAGCGGTATTAATAAATAAAAAAAATCAGGTGGAAATGGTTTGAAGAATAAGTGGGACAAAGAGTGAGCTGTGGGCAGCTGAGGGCAATGCGTTTCAAGCAGATGTTTCTCTTTTTCAAGCCACAAAAGGAGCAAGTGTAAAGCAGCAGTTCCGGCGGCAATAATTGTAGATTTGATTTTGGCAGGTGGGCGGGGCTAGCAGGAAAACAGGGAAACACTGTATTGAATGTTCTAAACACCAAGGGATAGAATAAAAAGATAACAAAAAGATTTTTTTGAATAATTGTTAAAATATACCTGCCACCGCTGCTCCATCCACACACAAGACATCAGATGGGCTTCCTCTGTAATACCCCCATGTGAGTGCAATCCCATCTTTATTATCATACTTGTGTCACAGTACCACACGACTAATGTGCTGGCTGGTTGTTTGTTATGCTTCATTTGCAGATAAACACACTGCTGCCTTCATAGATTTAATCAGTTTCACAAAACTAAGTGGTTCCTGACCAGTACGGAGCTCTCCCTTACAGCCTTACAGCTGTGGTTACATGTTACAATTTTTCCAAACTTAATATCCCAGCGAGTGCAACATTGTTACTTTTTAATATTCCTGTTATATCCTCTTTTATTGTGCTAGGCTGTGCCGCTATTGTGTTTTTTCTTGTGTCAAGGAATTTTGATACCTTCCTAACATTAATTTACAACATACATGTTTTAGATTTGTGGCTCAGTACTAAAGTACTAAAAGTAAGACGCAGCCAATGATCTGGCATCTTCAAAAGAAGGCCAGCAGTGGCAGCCCTTTTTTTTGACAGGCTCACCTATTTCCAAGCCAAGCCCACATTTGCTTGCTGCACAAGTCCACTAGTAATACATCTATCATACATGAATGTACAATTGTGTCAGTATGTATTTTCCTCTGTAGATAAATGGCTCTACTAAGTGCTAGTCATAGTTGCAATTAAAAACAAATATATATATTTATAAAAAGAGACATATTTGAACAGAATGTTTGCATGGGCACAGGAAATGTTTAGTTTTCATAATGTAGTTGGAGTTTACCTTCGTGGGCCTTCATGGGCTCTGTTCTCCATCCAGATGGGCTGGCCTCAGAGGTGCGTAGAAAGTGACCAGTACTAGAGTGATGTATATGTACTTGTTAGTTGGGCCTTCTATAAAAATGATTTGCATTTTAATATTAATCACATACAAGCTATTTTATCATAGCACAAGAAGGCATTGCAAAAATGTAAAACTTCTACTCAAATCTTCTTGTTTCGAACCAGCACAGCTTACTCCAAGCTTGACAAAGAAGCCATGTAGATTCCAAACGTAGCAAGATATGTACAGAGGTTTTATATTTTTGTCAAATCTTTGTTTGAAAGGACTGTAAAGGATGGTTCCATGGATGACAGGGGGCTGTGATCTTTGCACAAGGCATAACGGTGTGCTGTTCACATGTTTTTGTCAATAGACTTATAGCTGGTCTCTATTACAAAATAGTAGGTAAAGTGTTAAACTGTGCTATATTTATTTATTTGAAATGCTTCCCTATTTAAAATAAAATCCTGCCTTAGAATTAGGACAGGGTTCTTCTTAAAATATACCAGTACTCTCAACACACATTTATTTGATATAACATGATGTAAGATTTCCAAATCAATATTGCAATAAAAAATTGACCTTGGCCCAAGGATATCTTTCTTGTTATCTATATCTCTTTATTTAAATGTCATTCTTAGGAGAGAGTTATACCCAGAGGTTTCCTCTCCGAGATGTGTCTTATAATAAGCCTTTTTATAAAACAAGTGAAATCATGTCAGACTATGGAGAGTAATGATATGCTAATATTTTACTCAGGATTTTTCCATTTTAGTCTTTAAATATATATATCCAGGGATGAAGATACTTTTGTTCTAGCAGCAGATATTCTACATTATTAATAGTTTAATGAACTTTGCCACTTTAAGATTTTTTATGAGATCGTACATTCCATAGCCTGAAATCTCTAACCACAGAAACGAATATCTTCTTCTCACTGCTTTTAATACTAAAAAAAATCTAATTGGTATTTCTAAATTTTCCAGTAAAACTTTTTTCTCCAATCTGCTTCATTAATAAGCTCGTCAGTCCTAAGTCTCAGTGTGTAACATGCTCAATGTAAATTATTTTTCCATCTTTCAAAAGTTTCCCTGAAGAAAAAAAAAATATTTTTGAAACTAATTTTTCTGAACTGTATTTCATTTACTTTGCCCCTGTGATTCTAATGCAATCTTTTTTTTCTGCCAAGAGAAAGTGTATGGTAACCCAAGATAAACAGACGAGAGGCATCAATTTCTCAACACTCTTGGCGGAATGTATTAAAATGCATTTATAAGTTGACTGAAAAATAAATATGCAAAAAAAATGACCTATTGAAACACCATTCTTTAGACAATGTGAAGGAAATTAATATATAGCATACACGCTGCTCATCTTTTTTCTATTTGGCTAGAATGATAGTCTACATTAGTCTGACATTATGACATCCTATAAAAACTAGTACGACTCTTTAAAGATTTGGCCATTAGGATGATGGACTGTATATTTTTAGAAATTTTAATCATGTTAAAAAAAAAGGAGTACTCTGTCATTATTCCCCAGCTGCATCTAAAATTAACATTAGTTTTTTTCCTGATGGTTAATTCTTCAAGGGCCTGTTCTCAATTTATTCATTTTTGGAATATGTTAAAGAATGAATGGAGCAAAACTGAATTTTAAGAATTATGTATGGGGTCATGGTTAATAATATTGTTTTGGCCTTTGTTGAGTAGCATGTATTTGCATTATTTGTAATGACAGCTGCATAACATATGCCGGTATAATTTCTATCTTTAAAGTATAATTAAACTCTCAGTTTGTTTGCATAAATCTACTGCTAGCTTGCAGTAGATATATGCAAAAACATTTTTTTTTTTTATTAAAAAGTTACCAAAAAGGTAATAACTTACCTTTGTCTCTGTTGCTCGCTCCCATCTGAAGATCTGGAACTTCTCGAGCGGCCAAGCAGGATGATAGGGCCGGTGCATGTGCAGTAGAGATGTTCAGTGGGGAGAAGAGGAGAGACACAGTTAGAGTTAATGCATGCAGCCTGGAGCATGCACGTCGGACAGACACCATGGGACACAGAAGACACAGCAGTCTGCACTGGATCAGAGAGGTAAGTCCTTAAAGCAGCATGGGTGGGGGAAGAATTGTGACTTTAATGTCACTTTAATGGAAATTAAAGCATCGTATATGACTGCATTTGTATCCTATGTTATAATCTTTATTTTGGATACCCGGTAGAAGGGTTTGTAAGTCTGTCAGTTAAAAAACTGTCTATTTTAGCTACCACCATTGAATAATTCTGTAACATCAGCAAGCCAGTCATCACAGTTGACAGTGATATTATTTATGAGAAGACATTGATCAGTTCAACAGTTTACTTCAAGCTGAAGACGTATATACCTTGTCCTCCCTTCTCTGATCAACATATATTTAGATTTTTCCAATCAAATTATTTGTTTTTTTAGAAAAGACCTATTTTGAGATCCAGTGATGTCATCTGGGTCTGTCTGCTACTCTTTGCTCTGAGTTTGGTTGGGGGGGGGAGGTGGAAGGCCTCTGCAAACAACACAGTATTCTGCCTTGAATCTTTCTCAAATGAATTATAAGAAGTAACACAACCACGGGATTCCTTTTAGATGTGTCTGCTTCTCCCTTCAGGCCACAGGGGGCGGAAAAGTGATGTAGTGATGAATGATGGAGGTCATTCAGACAGGAAATGAAGGCAGGTGCAACTGCTGCAGAATTAAAGGTACATTGTGTACATTGTGGAGATGCAAGTTTCAAGGGAATTGTTCAACACAGAAGAGGACTTGATACAAGTGTGGAAAAAAAGGTAAGCTAGAGTTCAGCTTTAAATGACACATGCCTGTAGGCCTTAAAAACATGTGTCTGATAGCAAGTGAGATCTCTAGTGGTCTTCAAACCAACACTTCCAGGCCAAAAGATGATTATTTATAAAGAAAAAAAATTGTCAAGCATCAAATAATTTTTTTATTCTCCTGAAAGAAAAGCCAAAACCTCCCACAATCTCCACCTTTAATTACTAAAATTAATTATTTTGAGATTTATTTATTTAAACTGCTGGGTGCCTGTAAAAAAAATAAAGCAATTATGCTAGAGGTGACCATGTATACCTTCAGCAGCCTGTAGTTCTCAGCATTGTTCTCAACTGTGAGGCCATTCTGAGTCCGATCTGAAAATCTCCAACAAATCTCCTGTCGTGTCAAATCTTGCCAGCTCTCCCTATTCATTCTATTGGCTTATCACATGATAGGTTACCACAATAGAAGGCATAAAGGAGACAGGATACAGTCAACAAGCTTTGACACAAGCAGAAATAATTGAGATCTTTGTAGTTAAAAACATGCTGAGATTAGGGGTTAGAGAGTTGCAATCTATGTAAGGACCCCAGGCTATTGAAGGCATGGCAGGCACCGGTTTGTCTTTTGTAGTGATGTAGACTGACTGATGTACACATCATTCCTGTGCACATGCCCACATGAGTTACATTGTCCCTGGCACCCAGCTTTGTACTCGGCATGTCATGAGTAGAGCTAGGATCTGTGTTGAACAGTACATGTGTCGTGCTGTGTACATATAAAACAAGATATCATTAGGAGCTGGGGAAAGGGGCTTTATTTCAAAAGATACTTTGCATTTCCATTCTGCCAAAAACTCTACCTTCTAGTGATTATTTTGTTGTGGGACTTTAGTTCCATTTTAAGTGCACTCTAGGGTGTCTTAGGTTTTTTTGAAGTTCAGTTTATCAAGGCCAGTTTTGTTTTTTTTGCATAGTGAGTATAAAGTTCTTTATTGTAATATCTATATTGCAGAATTGCAACACTATTTAAGCAAAAAAACTTGTAGAAAACTGCTTGGTATATGTGCCTAAAGTGTATTTCCACTTTTGCAACCAAATTGGGATAACACATTTTATATTTGTTACATGTTCCCATTCACATAGTATAAGCTTAAAAAAAATATTTTACAAAAATTGCAGTTTAGATTGCTTTTACTTGGGTCAGGGTTTTAAGGGTTAACATTTCTACTTGCTTACCTTTCTTTGCAATGCTAGGAGAAATGTGTAGGAGAAGCATTGGGAGTGCCATACTATTTGTGTTGAGTCCAAAGATAATGAAAGAGCAATACAGGTGCTATCTGTTACTTTGCTCTTGTTATTCTGCAGCACCTCTAATAAAATTGATTTCTATCAGATTTGCTAGAAGAGCTATAACAGACAAGATTTTGTGTCAGTCACTTGTGTTTTATATACCTGCCAATCTGTCTAAGGACTGCAGCTGGAATACAGAGGATGATGATTACACTGTGCTTCATGAAAGTTCTTCAGAAAAGCACATATTGGGTTGATTTACTAAAGGCAAATAAGCTGTTTACTTTGCAATGGAATTTGCCCTAGCTTGGTAAATAAGTTGAAGCTCTGCTGACTTCAATCATCCAATTGTGTGCAAGCAAAAATACAGTTTTTTTGCATGTGATTGAGTAGTCTTTGTTAATTATCAGCGCATTCACTAAGATAAGGGAAAATTTCACTAAAAACTGCAAATTCCCTGTCAAAATGAACAGCCTATTTGCCTATAGTAAGATAACTCCAGGCAGATATAAAGGACACAAATTAATGCAGCTCTGTAGTCATTAATAAATCATTACATGTATTTTTTTTTATGCAAATAGTAAATTTGACTCTGTATCCGCCTCTTCCAGTCTCCTATAAAGCAGCACTTGTGAATGGCAGATAAAAGAGCAAGACTAGAAGGTGTGCAACAGGCAAATGTGTTGACAAGGAGCAAGCTGATAGGATGGAAGCAGAGTGAGGATGACCTCATTAGCTTGCTGCTTCTCTTTCAATGTCAAGTCAGCAGACTGGATACCTGAACTGTATTTGGTGTCACGTCCCTGGTGGAGGCCCAAGTGATGTGTGGGTGTCCCTTGAGACAGGGTAAGCAGGAGCTTGGAGAAGCATGAGTGCCTGGAAATGGCTCAGATGCAGCATGGTCAGAAGCAAGCCAAAGGTCAAACACAGCCTGGCAGCACAGGTAGACAGGGGGTTAACCGGAAACAAAGTCGTAAAGCAAGCCAAGGTCAAGCATAGACGGCCAGCGGATTGAGAAATCACAGAGTCAAAAAAAGCCAGGTCAAATTTACAGGAGAAACGCACAGGTCAGGTCACAGGAAGCAGACGCTGACGACCACTCTGCAACTTTTCTTGCTGAGACTCAGATTTAAATAGGCAATCCTAGGCAGTCCATGACCAATTAATTAACCCCAGGCACCATTGTATTAGCTAAGGTAGATCTTCAACGTGGACAACAAGTACGCACTTGTTATTTCTGTGGACATAAATGCATGTACGATTTGCCTGACAGTCATCCCAGTTACTGTGGGGCATGGAAATCTCAGGAATGTTTTCCTGGAGTTCACCTTTAATTGTTTTTCATTGCCAACTCCCATCTATTGAATATGCTGTTATGTTTCCACTGTAATAAATACATTTAACCTTGTTGCCAAAAAATCGTAGAACATTGAAAGAGCTACATTTATATTGAGTGCCCCTCTCTTGAGGCTTTGTTCACAAATTAGTGGTTTTCGGAAATGCACTAAACATAAAAAACAATATATTCAAATGTATGTTGTTCACACTTTTGCGCGACATCCACATGGTACGAAAACGCGCGTTGCGCAAAAAAGTCCAAACACGATATTCCAGGCAGATTCCACGTGTTCCGGCTATAGTAATAGCTGCAAACGTGCGGAATCCGCGCATATCGTAAAATTTGCGTGTGGAAACTGCAAACACCTTTGGACTCTTTGGATTTTGCAAGCCAAAATTTCAGCTAGAACAGATTCCTTTCTTCTTGTATATGAATTTACCTGCATATTGGAAACTTGTGCAATAAGTTTAGCATAGGCTAAAACAGCTGTTGCATACTTGTAGTTGTCTGTGATCTGTTTTAACCCATGGTCCACATGTTGAACAGGTCTCTCTTTGCCTTGCATTTATGGTTCATTACGTTCTATGATAGATACCACATCAATAAGCATGTGCCTTTGCAATGGACATTACAGCTACCAGATGTTCTTTTTAGGATCTAAATGAATTTGTTTCTCTTTCACAGAATAAAGTTCCTGTTTAGTTATGATCTATTGAGGTATACACATTCACGTTTATATAATGTAGGTTTTATATCCTTCCTAAATGTAGTCCAATTACTACTGTAAAAGAATTAATGGGTGATTCCTACAGCAACCAGTCAGATGTTTTATTCATATCCTAACCTACATTTCACAAAAGAAACATTGTAATTATATGAAATACATTCCAATTCTTTTGTTCCTCTAAAGATAAGTGTATTTCAGGTCTTTTTTGTTTGCGGCCATTGATATGTATCTGAAATGCTTCTGTAAGGAACTATATATAGATAAAGGCATTTTTCTTTTACACAGTGAGCAGTCACTGTCCTTCATTGTCTGACTAGCCAGTGATGTGTCCTGGTTTCCTGTCTTAGAAAGTTGGGAGATGTAGAACAAGAACCTGATGACCATAGGACAGGTTACTGCAATATTCCCATAAAACAACTGTGGTCACTACCTGCAGAGCCAGATTTATACTTTGTGCACACGGGCAACATCTTTATGGACACACTGGGTTTCCTGCTGCAAGAATCCATAGGTCATTGCTGCAGGAATCCCCATTCGCTGCCTTAAGCCCATGTAAATGTAGTCTTATAGTAAAACTGAAGCCAAAACATGTTTTTTAGTTTTTGATAGAGTAAGGGAGGGTTATAACGCCTATCAGCATTTTTTTGTGCCCTCTATGCCCCATTGGAGATATTTCCCTTCACTCCCTGTCCTAAAGCAACAACAGGAGTTGAAAGCAAATCCCTCCAAAGTGTGGGGAAATCCTTGATGTTCAGCAGGGTGACAAGAACTAATGTCCACATTGGAAGGTTTCCCATCTGATGACAACCCAAAATTTAGGATTTTCTTTCACCTTCACTTGCAGGGAAAGCAGTCGGCAGGACAAATAGAGAGGGTGTTTCTCCCTAATGGGAACACACAAAGGTGTTCTAATCCCTCTCTACTCTTTCCAACACTAAAAAAAAAAAGTTTTGGCTTCAGTTGCACTTTAAATAGAATTAAATAGACAAATGATTTTTATTCAAAGATGATTTATTTGAATGTTGTAATTATATTATGATGTATCATATTTTGCTTTCCATTGTACATAAGACCCCTTTGGGGAAAGGGGGTGTGAATTTGTACATGTTAGCAGCATATACCTTGTAATGCATGGTGGTCTCTGGATTATTTTCTTTGTCCATGAATTGTCAGATGCATAATGTGCAGGTGGCCACGTGCTTTCAGTGCAATGTTAGTTTTGTAAAAAGATGTCTGACTACCCACCCACTTAACTGAAACCCCTTGCCAGATTTAATTTCCTTATAACTACAAGAATTCAGAACAAAGAGAACACAGTTAAAAACCATCTTACAATATTCACAAACCCCAAAACTCATTAAAGTAGCTTGTCTGTGGATATTACAGTAGCTACAATAGTTTAAAGTTTAAACCCAAACATATGTAGGGAAAAGGGCCTCCAATGTACTGTACAAGAAACTTGGCCAAACAAACAAATAAATCCATGTAAGGGAAAACTGCACAGTTAGCAAGAAAAGAGAATTTAGAATGGCCTGTCAGGTCAAATCAATATCAATAAATTCACATGTAGGTCCAATCAACATCTGCTGGGAGAACAGGCTGCCAGAATGTTTCAGTGGTGACTGAGAGACGAACAAACAGTGAATCCATATTGCAGTTCCATATCACTGATGTGGAACAGTTAACATGCATGAAAATGGAGGTTTTAATGCATGGCATAAGTGTGATTGGGTTGTTTTTGTATTTAAACCTGTGTTTGCATCAGAACTGTTCCCCATAAAAGTCAAAGCTAATGCAAAAGCAGCTCCAAAAATGTTTAGAGGCAGCATGAAAGAAACTCAGAAACATCTCAAATGCAGTCTGAATGCAACTTCAATATGCTGCATTTGCCTACTTGCGCAAGCCATTTGGGTGGCAACATCTTTATTTTGAAAGATCTAAATCTAGCACAGATATTACAAGAGAGAGAGCAAGCCTCATGTGAACGTCCAATCTTTCAGCAGTCTGAAAGTCTGCAGCACTGACTCCTTGCAACCCCTGCAACCCCAGTGCATATCATATACACATACAGATTCAGGCCTCCTGAATACTCACTGCCTTGTCAAAAATAAAACATTGTACGAAAAAAAACATTTCATCTGTATAAAAAACATTTTAATCAATTTTTACAAATAGTGATAGCCTTTCACAATATTCAGTACACTCTTTGTTGCTAAGCTATTTTGGAGTCACGATAAGTATTTTAATGGTTAAAGCTGTTATACAAAACTTTGATAACCAGCTGTCCTGTTACAAAATATGAGAATAGGAATAACTGTCAGTAGAAGGAACCTAACTGACTGGTAATTGTTTGACTAGTAATTAAATGGCTCATAATTGTTTTTCTCCAGATGCTTTTGTCAAAATATTCGTTTCAAGCAGACTGCCAAATCCACTGAAAGAGCAATTTACTACATAGAGGACTGGAAATAAATTATCATTTTATTTTAGATGCACTCAACTTTTTTTTAACCTGGTTAGAAACTTGAACTCTTTATTCAGTGGAATAACTATAACATTTACACTAATTCCAAGTGACAACAGCAGGACAACTATGCCAAACACAGAACTATTACCAGCAGTGAAATGAAAGTGCAGCTCCAGGCAGAAAGTAATATCAAATGTTGAGCTGCTTTCTAATCTAGAAATCACAGTTTTGCTAAAGTCAGAAGAGTCCTCTTAATTTACCTTTCATGTCATTTAGATTGATCAGACTTCTAATATGTTCTTTTTCATGGAACTGCAACCTCAATTCTTTTACAAAGTTTTTGTTGGATTTTGAACAATGGCAGAGAAAACAACAGAGAGAAGACAATATATTGCAAGCTAGGCAAAAGATGAGGAAAATAGTGATCATGGTACATAACCCAGCAGAAGACAGCAATATATCAAGGTAAGGGCCAGGAGATTTCCAAGCTGTTGAGCCAGTATCAATTTAGGTCAATATAGTTCCATGTTTGAAAAATAATTATATGTATGGCTAGAAAAAGAGGGATTAAGTATGGCAAGCCAGTCATTGAAAGTACGCTCCTTAAAGTATCTGTGAGTTGGCCTGATCTGTAGAGCAAAAAGCTAATTCAAGGTTCTATAGAATAGGCAAAGAAAGCTAGAGAAAGGGAGTAGAAAAGTGAAAAAAGGGGGAAAGGAATGGGAACAGAAAAAGGGGAATAGCCACGATGCGTGGGAAGGGGGTTTACCACCGGGGGGCGTATTTAAGCAGGAGGGAGCATGTCAAAGGCACAATAGGGTGTATTCAAAACCATCAAGCTTAAGATATTCAATACATAAAAACCATATTTTTTATAAATGTTCTATAAGTATCATTAAGAATGGCGGTGAGTTTCTCATTGACCATAGTACCCGTAATTTATTGTTTGATTTTCCCAAAATGTAAAGTGGATTGCTGCCAGGATTGTCTGTCTTGTGGCTAGGAAAAAGTGCCTGCATATTTAGAGCTTTTTAGGGGTTTTGTACTAAATTGTGGTAAAGTACTGTTCAGATCAAATTATGTATGCAAATCCAAAACTTTTGGACCCTGGGGTTTTCCAGGGCCACTACAATAAACGTGCTTCTAGCCACTTGTACCCAACTTTCATCCCAGTCTCTTGTACCCAAGTTTTATCCCATCATTAACACTTTGTATGAGTTTTCCAGGGCAATCACATTAAAGGAACTTTTAGCACTTTTACCCAAGTTCACCTGCTCAAAGATGGTTCCTAATTCCTGTTTCCACTTGGTCATACAGGGAAGAAGAAGGGAGGAAATGAGGCCTGTGGACTGCGGGCCGTACTCACATTTGCTCTCAAAAGGTCATAATAAAGAATGGTGTGTCTGTTTTGCCTAATATGAGTGAATGTAAGAAATGTTCTATTTGAAAATACCACAATTCTGAGTCCCAGAGTTTCCAGGCTTGGACCAGGCATTGAAAAGTTTTGATTCCAGGATGAGGAATTAAACATATTTCAGTGGCTGAGGTGACCAGTTTTTAAAGGCATGGGCTCTGTATGTGCAGGGCTAAATAATAGGAAATGTAATATACCAGTTTGCAGATCCAGTTAGACAATTAAGGCTTTTGATTTGGTTGCATTTCTATAAAGAGCTGAGATTTACGAAAATGCCGAAAAACTGGTGAAAAGTTTGGGCAGGGAAATACATGATGGAGGAAGATGCTATCTGTGAAAAGCTGTTAAAACTATAGGGGGGTGGGGATAGCCTTGTCTAGTGAATTGAGAAGGAGTCCAAAAGAAAACAACTGAAAGAACGTTTGCTTTGGGACAAGAGTACCAGACCGTAATCCATGAAAGGAAGTCCTTCCAGAATCCTCACTTTCAAAGTACGAGTGGATGTGTGGAAGGCACTGTCATGGCAATATTTAAGCTCGTACTTTGAAAGTGAGGATTCTGGAAGGACTTCCTTTCATGGATTACGGTCTGGTACTCTTGTCCCAAAGCAAATACAGTCATGTGAAGTGGATGAATGCCTATAACGATTAAATTGGATAACCCAAATTACCTCAGTAACCACTGCAGTGTGCATTTTACTCTACAGTATATATGAAGGGGAGAATTGTTCTGTTCGTGCTCATTTTCTTCCTCTCTATCCTCCAAGGGAGCAATTACGGCATTGACCAAGCTAAAATAATATTTAAATTCCTACCTCGCACCTTAGCCATCTTCTGAGAGTAACAAAGATGAACTACGTCTATTACCAAGATTAGAAAGTTTCTGTGCAACATCTCCTGTTGTTTCAGACGACGGAGAATGAAATGTTCTGAAATTATTTTTATTTCATTTGTTGCCATATGAAAGTATGAGAGGTGCATCAGCAATGAAGAACCAAAATGAAATATGCAGGGCTATTGCAAAGCGATTTATTGAAAAGAACAGAAGACACCTGGGGAAATCACCAATGTGATATGAAGGCCACATACAGAAAGTGGGACTTTTACAAAGGACAAGGCAGCTGAGCAGTCTTTAACTAGCTCTGTATCGCCACGAGATAGGAAGATCTCTAAGGAGAGTGGTTCATGTCCCTGTGCGTTTTTATAAATATACTTCTCTGATTAATGCTGCAGCTCAACTAAATTTAGAACATATACCTGAATAAATTAGAGCAGAACTTATTATGGACAGATCAGATTCAATGGCCTTTAGCTAGCACACTACAGATTGCAGTCATGTGCTCCAACTCTTAGCAGCCAGTTACGAAAATACAAATTCATTCAATTTTTCTAAACTTATACAAGCTAAACCATTGCTTACAGCTCATCTTTTTAGCCCTTTATATTAAACACTGTATAGTATTTGTTCTCCCTTTCTATTAATAACAAATATATACTTGTTAGCTGTTAGGTAGCATTTCTTTCCTCAAGAACAGTGTCCCTGTACCTAAAATTGAACTACACATTTGAAATATATATTAATGTGAACTGGTTTACCTGCCAAATGAATTTGTAATTCTGTTCTAGATCTAGGCAGGCTGCCAGGCAGCCAAGTCTTAGACCTTTTTTCAGACTGCACTGCATTTAAGCAATAAAGCCTGGCCAAGGATCCACCCTAGCCCGTAACTGGATAATGGAAGAGCCCTCAGCACACTGAAGAGTTCACCCCTGTGAACCCTACATTCACAGATAGCACTGTGCTGCCCTTCCTACTTCTAGAGCGAGCGAGTACAGAAGAATACAGGAGGCTGATGTTAACACAGATTTAGGTAGTTATGTTAGTTCTATGTAAACTATATTTCATGTGTTTCTGGTGAATCTGTAAATGTATTAAATTGTGTTTCTACTATATGCGTGAAGAACATTTGCATGCATGTACACCTTTATGATAATGAGTGTTTACCAAGGGCCGCTAAACCCCACACAACATTGACAATCCCCCCCCCCCCCCCCAAAAACCTAATTTAACTTTTTTTCATTAGCATTTTAAAATTAAATATAAGCCTAATTTACATTTTATAAAAGTAACATTGTACCAATCTTAGCTGCAAATCTTCACTACAGGACATAGGGGGCGCCAGCTAGTGTCAATGTAGGTTTTCAACATACACGGAAATGTCGGATAGCAGCAGAGGCCGAGATCCACAATGCAGCAGTGTTTTGAAACATGGCCCATCAAAAAGGTAAGTACATATTAACTTATTTTACAAGCTGGGTTTAGTTTACTTGTGTGCACTTAATAACAGGGTTACTTTATTGTATACATGTTTGTTTCTATGACATTTGTTTTCGAGAACTCTGGGCATAATTATTTTTAACCCATGCATTGGGGCGACCTCCACACTGCAAGGGTTAACTGCTTGTTTTTGTCTAGGGATGAAAATAAAAATGTTTTACTCACCTGACCCTCAGAGCCAGCTGGCTGCTACTCTGGTCCCTGCCGCCTGTCCCCTCCTCTGCTCCAGCAATGGGGTGTTCCTTGGCATCCTCACATCCTATACACTGTATAGCAAATAATGACTCACAGGACTTTAGGCCGCTGGAGTGGAAGAGGAGACAGGTGGCAGGGACTGGTCTAACAGTCAGGCGGCTGCGAGGTTGGGTTGAGTATAACTTTTTTCGTTCATGCCTAAATTAAAATGAGCACTGATCACTTGCAGTGCGGGGGTAGCCCCACTACAGCGGTTAAGACTATATATGCCCGGAGTTCTGCTTTAACATGTTCATAGTGGGGTGAATTTACTTTGACAAACAGAAGTACCCTGTCAACTCACCAGAAGTACCCTGTCAACTCACCAGAAGTACCCTGTCAACTGACCCTCTGATTTTATAGTAGCTAACCTGCAACAAGTATTCAGACCAGGAAAGTCATAAGATATTAACTGTGTACTTGTTCTGGGTCAGTGACTTACAGTATTGAAGCAAGCAAACTAGCATGACAGTCAGGCAAGAGCTGAAGGATATCTTTTCCCTTTTATGCATCATTCCCTCAAATCTTGTATCACTACCATTTTTCCTGGATGCATATAATAGACTCTCCCATCCTATGGAGCTCTTTACCCCAACCAGTCTGTCAATCTCCCACTCTGACTGCCTTTAGGCGATCCCTTAGGGTTCATCTCTTCGGGGAAGCCTATCCCACATCAAAACACTGAACCATCACGTTCTTAAACAATTCATCACCACTCAGCTATCTCCTCATGTATCACTTCCTTCCCCTTTTTAGCTCTCACGGGCAGGACCCTCCTTACCATCTTGTCTTGAATTGTATTGTAATTGTAATGCCTTCCTTGTATTGTAAAGCGCTGCGCAAACTGTTGGCGCTATATAAATCCTGTATAATAATAATAATACTAACTATGCTACTATTCTGCTGCTCAGAGACATGTAAAATAAGTCTCTATCCTGACATCCAGACAACTAGCATTTTCAGAAAGAGAGGTCAAAAAGAGGCAGCATTTACAAGTTTCTATATGAACTCCACTAAACAAAATATGGAAACGCAACACACTAAAAATTTGAAAGTCTCATCACTAATTACCTTCACTAATGAGTCCAAATGTGTACACAGTAAAACTACAATATAGTTTCCCTCCAAAGCCACAGGGCCCTCTTATGTAAACCTCTTATTTTCTACAAAACGTTACATTCATCCCATGCCAGCCTTTGGGTTGTGAAGGGAAGTGAAGTACTAAATTTATTCTGTACAGA
This sequence comes from Nanorana parkeri, assembly GCF_000935625.1. Taxonomy (NCBI): domain Eukaryota; kingdom Metazoa; phylum Chordata; class Amphibia; order Anura; family Dicroglossidae; genus Nanorana; species Nanorana parkeri. The sequence continues at coordinate 485,670 of NW_017307394.1, read as the reverse complement.
ATGTAATGTAAAAACATAGCTGGAATATGACATGAACAGCTACAAGGACGATTGCCTCGTAGAGGTAAACGCAATCACTAAAATCTCATATAAGCTTTAACTAGCTAATGTGACTTCAAAAACCATTTTCAATATTTGTTAAACTCAATTCCAAGAAACTTAACCCATTTTCAGATTGTTTCAAAATTCCCATTTACTCACTGTACCTCAATGTTTTCCAAGCTGCATTCACACGACCTCTTCTTGGTTGTCCGCATCCTGTGGGCAGAGTAGAACAACTGACACATTGCACACAGCAGTGACATATGTATTGCCAGCACTGGCAGACTGGCTGACAGCTACACCTTCTGTAGTCCAGAGGACTACCGGGGAATGAGCCATGACTGCCGTGCACTGGTATCGAGGTTGAGTGTGACTGGACGTCATTTGGCAGCTATTGGACTATTTGCATGGGAAAACTTTAGAAAGAAGGTGAGTTTTGCAGTGAAAGCTGCATTTTTTAAGAAGGCTTAGGAAATTTAAAAATGGTTTGTATTGAGAAGCTGTGATGGATTTTAGATATGCAGCTTTTAGCTTTCATTAAAATAATACCTGATGTTCCTGCAATGAAGGTCCCTGTTCAGGCACTTCCTGTTATAGGGTGACAACAAACTATGCCTGTTCTGCTCCTGTGTTGTGATCTTAACCACGATTTATGTATTTGAACATACATCATGAGACTAGTCTGTATGGATAGTATAACAATATATTGAGCTGATGGTATCCACAGGCAGGTTCCAACTCACCAAGAAGACTACAACTAACAGTGTAGTTAAAATCCAGTGTAGTTTATTTAGGCTTAACAATACAAAGGATGTGATTCCTCATCATTCTTAGAGGGGGAAAGACATTTCTATCTAGAAACCTTGCAATACCACATATAAACCCCTCTTAACACAGTGAGGGAGAAAATGAAAAGAAATTGGGGAGGAGAAGCTGAGAAGCTGAGACTGTCTACTAGAAGACTGTATCAACTTACATAAAACAGCAGGGGTGAAATGGTGGAAGATTCCAAGTAAACAGAAATTAAGTTGTAGTAATGCTAATCTGCCACTAGTCATTAGGAATATACCATAACATACAGGGTTATTCACAAAGCTTCCGAAGGCAGCCGTGTGAATAACCGACCCGAAGTGAAGTGAGCCGAACGCTGTTCGACTATTCACTTCAGGCTAGTACAGCTGATTTCAGCCATACATTGGCTGCAATCAGCCGTACATTGGCTTGCTTCGGCTGGCTTCGGGTCGGCCGAACATGCTCAGCATGTTCGGCTGACTCAAAGTGCAGAAGGAGTTTGACTCAGCCAATCCAATCCAACAGTCCGACTCGCGGCTGTTCGGCCTATTCTCATAGGGGCCGAACAGCAGTGAGTGAAAATATCCAAATGCAGCCGAGCGGCTCGGCTATTCTGCTCGGTACCTCCGTGGTACCGAGCAGAATAGAAAAACAGTAAAAAGAAGTAGAAAAAAAGTAGATAATGATTTGGCGAAGCTTGCAGTGACAGCTAGCTACGCCCAACTGTTTCCTATTGGCTGGGACCAGCTGTCATTACAATGAGAGCTCGGCGGAGCTGGCGGTGATATCACTGCTGGCTCCGCTGAGCTCTCATTGTAATGAACTGTCATTGCAAGTGGCCGGAGCCAGCCGTGAGATGACAGCTGGCTCTGCCCATGGCCGGCTGTTCAGCCCGCTTCGGCTTTCACCTCGACTCAGTCGAGCCGAAGCATATGCCTTAGTGAATAGCCCTACAGCAGCTCAGGCGGCCGAAGCTAGCCGAAAGATCAGCCTGAGCTACAGCTGATCCTTCAGCTAGCTTTGTGAATAACCCCCATAATGAATTGCAATGAACACATGGCAGTGTAACAGGAATAACAGACAATAACAGTGGCTGTGGCAGCATACCTGTTACACCATATTGTGCATCCTTCGTTGTTACCCAGGCTCCCGATTACAATTGGCTGTTTACATGCCATGTGGACATTGCTGGAGTACATGAAGACAGGAAGCGACTGCAAAGAGACTGCAGGATATCAGTAGCACTGAGATACAACAAAGAATGAAAAAAAGGTGAAAACAGTAATTTTATTTTAATAAATGGCAACTGCTTATGATACACAATGCTTTATAACTTAAATATTTATTTGGGGTTTATACCTACTTTATGTTCTAGTCTCTACCCATTCCCTAAAATAACATCAATACAGAGATGCAACTAGAAACTGATGTGCGCCGGTAAGAGAGTTTTATTAACCACCCTTAACCTCAGATTATCAATTCTGAAAAATGGTGATTACGGACAATTGTCAGTCAGATGCAGTGACCTCAGTGGTACATTTTTTAACCCTGTCATATTAATATATTGTACTGCCCTGTGCATCTGCCCCTGTTGCCCTCCTCTGGTTGCACTCCTGCTTCCATTTATTCAGCAACCTACAAGAGTAGAAAAAGCTGAGAATGAAGGCACAGGCAATTGAGTACTGGTTGCAATGGAACAGTGGCATGATATACTCTCCCCCTCCAAATCTCATGAATGTGTAATCTTATAACCCTACAGATTTCTTGGCTGCAAAAAACAGACGCTAAGGATGCTATTAATCTGCTGCTCAGAGACACGTAAAATGACACTATGCCCTCATATGCATAAAACAGCAATTTGTTATTGCCCGCTGCTTATTACTTTGCCGTTTTTGGCAGCACCCAGACTGGATATATATATTAGTTGCCAGCATTGTTAAGCATTAACAATTGTCTTTATGCTCCTGTCACTCCATTTCCCCTGCAGTCAGAACAGGCGGCACAGAGGTTGACAGATATAATGAGGTTTTATTTCCTGTAAGGTGAAATCTTCAGCGTTAGTAATTTCTGTTCTTAGTGTTTTCTGTGGATCATCTACCCACCACCCATCAACAACATTAATAGTATCAGTTGTGTTGAGGGGAAAAAGGGATGTCTTTCTCTGTTAATTCATTGGAAACAAAACTAACATTAAGCTAAGCAGGTGCTGAGTAGAGTAAATTATAATGACAATCCTCATTGTACATATCAGTGCTCTGCGGTGTGCGCCCGAGGCTTTTTAACCTATGTGGCTATGCACATTGCTGGTATCCTTGCTGTGTTTTCATACAATTTCTACCTTTTAAATGAGTTAATACTTTAACTTTGTCTTTTAATTGATGTAATTTGCTGCTGTTCTCCTTTATAACAGTTGTAAAACTATATACATAATTGTTAAACTCATTTATATTCTTTCAATATAGCTTTTTGGCATTGGCTCATCAAATCTTAGTATTTATTTTAACAAAAGAGGAAGATAAGCATGGTTTTGTGCTAATAATTCCTTTAGGATGACAACGAATATTAATTATGTTGGGCTGGACGGGAAATTCAGAACAAATGTGATAAAATATGGCCAAGCTGGTTTCAATAGGAAGCAAGTCATAAAATATAAATACCACCAATAAGTTTGGTGAGCAGTGGATGTAAGGTCCAGAGAGGGCCAGTCAGTATAAACAGTGGCAGATTATAGTAGGAGCAGAACAAGCAGCTGCCCAGGATCCCAGATTCCAGGGGGAGGGCATGGGAATGATTTAAAAAAAGTTCTCCATTACATTCATAATCAAGTTAATGTCATCTTTACAAGTCTTTAGAGAAATGAGTATACACAATATGTATGCAATATATATGCATTCCCTGAATCCGGAAGCATTGTTTTCATATTATCCACCATCAATTGAATGTAGAGTATATAATCCAATTCAAAACTCAAACACTATGGTCTTTATCCTGCAGAAATGTTTCACAAATCCACATCAGAAGTCAAATACAAATGTCTGTATACACTGACCCTCCTGCAGGGTCTTTAATTCTGACAGGGGGAAACTATAAGCAGAAACCATCTTGGGGCCCACAGTACAAATAATCCACAGCTGAGTATAGGATATCCCTACCCCTATAAAGTCACCTGGAGCCTGCTGCTTGATCCAGGACAGGCAGAATCTAAAGTTCTATAGGTGATGTAGGTCCTTACTCAAAATATTTTGATCAGATTGTAGGACAGTGTTTTGCTTTAAAACTTTTACAACTATTTGTTTGTCTGATTCTTGTAGCAAAGCCAAGGAAATTGGTTCAGTAGAAGTATTTATGTGCTTTTACTATACCATAATACCACGTATACAAATTGTTTTTAGTTTTGAATCTGTGCTTAATGGATAATCTAAGATGTCAATTGAAAGCTGCTGCACTATAGACAACTAAGTACAAATGAATGTTTTACCAAATATACAGCGCTAATAGTTCAATTAAAGAAGGAATGGATCTATATCTGTGATGACCTAATAAAGTGTACACACCATCTAATCTATCGTGTATAAATCTAATATCTGTGATATGATTATAAACCAATAATTAAATTAATTAAATAAATATATCGATCAATTCATAGAGGCCGCTCTATAAAATAGATGCTAACCTTGTGCAAGAAATGACAATTTGTGCCAGAAAGATTGGGTCTAGTACTAAAAATGGTGACTATCCCTCATTCCTCGCATTTAACATAAATTCCTAATATGTGTTTATGAATGAATTAGTGGTATGTGCTATATATTTAATTCATGTTGATTAAATATAAATAAAAGTGATTACTCTATATATTAGGTGAAAATCTTTCTAAATTATGCAAAATAGCAAAAATACTGTGCATCAATGTCCTCATACATAAACACATAGAATGGATTTGATTATACTCTATCCACAAGTGATAAATAACCGCAATGACCCTTAGGTGCTAATAACATATACACCGTGAACGGTCCATAATGAAAAAAGTCTCTGTGCAAAAAATATATCTCCAATAGGTGCGGTAATGTGAAGACCTCCAGAGACCCAGAGATTTAGTGATATTTGCTGGCGATCATATAATTGTCAAACGTCCACCCCCTCAAGAGTGCGCACTCACCGCAATATGATGGCTGTAGCAAACAGCCAAAAAGGTGTTTGTCTGATAACTCACGGTGTTGCAGCGTCTTCAATGTACCCTTACAGGGCAGCCTTCAGAAATTTTGGGGCCCCTTACACAACTTTAGGCCTGTAAACCCCCCCAGGCTTTTTTACCCGCTTGTCCCATCCAGTCTGCCCACCGGCCGTCCCTCCAGGTCCTTCAATGCACTTTTATTTTAGCACTGTTACAACTGTTACTTAATATATGAAGTTGAAATTAGGGCTGCAGCGAACGATTCATTTCAAAATTGATTAGTTAGCCGATTATTAAGTTTGATTAAAAAAAGGCTCCAGCGATGGACTACTAGTTTGTATTGAGATTGTAGTCCATCACAGCAGTGGCGGATCCAGGGGGGGGGGCAACGGGGCAATTGCCCCCCC
>NW_017307394.1:471759-479807 GCF_000935625.1 Nanorana parkeri | reverse complement strand
AGCACTCTCGAACACCACCAGCCAGGGGTGAACTGACCCTTCGGGCAGTCGGGCACTGCCCGAGGGCCCGTGGGCATCAGGGGACCTGTCAACCCCCCCACTAAATTAAGCCCCCGGCCGCAGGTGCAGTGGTTCCCTCCCTCCATCTTCTGACCAGCAGTGCCGCGAGAGAACATGGATCCGGCTTCCTGGCCAATCAGGAAGCCGGGCGGCGGGTAATGACACGCCTCCCAGCTCCCTGATTGGCCTGGAGCTGGCTCCGCGCTGTATGGCCAGCTCCATGCTAATTGTCTGGGAAACCGGCTTCCTGGCCAATCAATCAATGCTGATTGGCTGGAGCATGGAGCCGGCTTCCCGGGCAATGAAAAAGCCAGGCAGCGGGTAATGATATGGTACTACCCGCTTTGGCATCTGACCTCTGGCTTGGCACCGACAACGTCCTGGAGTTTCTCTATTGTTTTTTTTTCCATTGTGTTTATTGTTATTTTTAACCTGCAGTTTAGGTTTCTGTGTGGTTTCTTTGTTCCCTGACAGATTTATGGAGGCTTCCAGGAAAAAGAGTGCCTTGTCTATGTATCCACATTGTTTTGGTATTACAACATCTATTGAATCTTGTAGAATCTATGTAATAAATCAGTGTGTTGGTTAGGGCTTTGGAATCATTATTGTGAAATTTGGAAAAAAAAGTGTCTCGAAAGTCTGTGATGTTAGAAGACAGTACGAATATTTGATCTACTGTATGTTTTTCAAAGTATTTCCACAATGTCTGTATGGTATGACTGACACACTGAATCTTGCATGGACACTCAATTACATATCTCACATATTGTGTTCCACAGTAAACATATCAATAGGCCAAACTGTACTTTTAGATTTTGATTTGATGGAAGCTTGTCTTTGTGCTGGATTTACAGCATAAATATCTGATTTGCTGTTATTTATAACTGCCAACATTATCTGATTTCAATAGTTCTGGCTTTCCTTCTCTAATCTTAAATGGTGCAACATAGTTAGCCACACTGAACTTCACACTGAAAGGGCTGTTTGAAGCTTTACGTTTTTCTGCAAACCAACCCATGACCAAATTGGCTTAACTTAGTGCCCATGGCTGTCCCCTTGACCTGTAAACCTATCTTCAAATACAAAAAAAATCTGTGGCAGAATGAATTGAATTGTATGTAATAGAATATTGGTCTGTTGTTTGGGCATGCATATAATCTGTATCTAACTTGTTTTTATTGTTTATGAAGCCCATAGTATGGGGAATATTAGAATGTAATGCTATCACATCTAGTGTCAGCCAGTAAAATAATGAATCCCTTATAATATTTTAAATATGTTTTTACAGTTGCAATTACAATTACTGTTGAATCTTGTATATAAGAAGGAAGATGTTGATATACTTCTGTAGGTGTATATCTATGCAATGAGATAAAATGCTAGTGGGTTCACTTAGGTCATCTGAATTGTCGGCATTTGGTAGTAGTATCCAGGTTTGATATCCCTAGAAAACGATATTTATGTTTTGTAATTAATCTCTTACTGTAAGCTTGTTTTATTAATATCTTAAGTTCCTGTTGGAATATTTGTGTTGGATCATCTCGCAAAGCAACACAGTAATCATGTTATATTGATTTATTTGCCTTATTTTTGTTTGTTACCTCCTCATGTTACTCTGTATTTTAATTTTATCTGTTTCTTTTTAATTGTGTTCTTCAGGGAAAAACGTGTACTTTTCATGTTCTTGTGGCTCCTAAATTGTAAACTTATTTTTTTTAATACCTTGGGAAGCTCTAAAAAAAAGGCACTGAGGAGTTGGTAGAATCCATCGAGGAGGTAGGTTGGGCATATCTGGATTATTTTGTAAATCCAGATTTAAAGGAAGTGGACACCTTGATGTTAGACAGTTGTTTTGGATCTAAATCTTCAAGATTTTAATTTGTATGAGAATTCTGGTGACTGAATGGTAATATTAATTGGTAAATCATTAGCTTTTACAAATTGTGGCGATGTAACAGTTTTGTGGTTTGTTGTCATAGATATGCCTCTCTTTGTATTATTCTTATAAAAGTCTCTAATAATAGTATACTAATGGGTAGAGTCACTTCTGTATGCAATATGCATGTTAACATTCTGTATATGTCCAGTATTAGCACTTTCTTTATTAAGACACGTTTTTCTTTTTTGCAGAGTGAAAGAATTGATTTTGATTGTAGTATGTACGTTTATTATTATTTAAAATTTTTGTTTTCTTTTTAACCTGTGGAGTATTATTTCAAGTTCTTTGTCTGTATTGATATTATTTTCTGTGTCATTCCTATAGTTTCTCTTATCAGTTGCATAGACTATTTTATCTTTAGTTAGTTTCTTGGTTTTATTTTCAGATCGATCTTCCTCAATCCATCTTCCTCAGGCCCTGTGGGTGAATAACTGTGGTTAGGTGAATATACAGCTTTTTTCTTTACAGTCACACTTTACACCTACTAATAGTAGTTGATTTGTAAAGGAGGAGAAGGGCACTGTCCAGGCCTCATATTTTAATGTTAGGCCCTATTCACAGCAGTGGCGGATCCCCCCGAGATTAGTGCCGCTCCTGTCCCCACTCCTGTCCCCGTCCACGGCCAGCCACCCGCAGTGTGTAGTGACAGCTGTCCCTCCTCCGTGTCACAGACTTTACTGCAGTTCATTGTAAAAAAACTTTGTACAATGAACTGCAGTAAAGTCCGTGACACGGAGGAGGGACAGCTGTGTGACAGCGTGTGCAGGGATCCGATTCCGAATGAAACAGGCGGCTGCCTGTCATTGAAAGTTACTCTGTTAGCCTGGTTGAGCCTGGAGGCAGAGCCTATACTCGTCTCTGCAGGCACAGCCAGGCAGCCACATCCTGGGTCATCGTGAGGACCCTCTCCTGTGTGTGTAGTGACAGCTGTCCCTCCTCCGTGTCACAGACTTTACTGCGGTTCATTGTAAAAAAACTTTGTACAATGAACTGCAGTAAAGTAAAGACACGGAGGAGGGACAGCTGTATGTTCCGGCGTGTGCAGGAATCCGAATGAAACAGGCGGCTGCCTGTCATTGAAAGTGACTGTAGCCTGGTGGAGGCGGAGCCTATACTCGTCTCTGCAGGCACAGCCAGGCAGCCACATCCTGGGTCATCGTGAGGACCCTCTCCTGTGACCCCTCCCCTCCACTGGCCGCCAAGGACACAGAAGAAGAGGTGCTGCAGCCTGCATGTAGGTAGGTGAGGTTGGGGAGACTGTGGGTGATGGCTGGCAAGTTGGGGGGAAAGGGGGGATTGGGGGACTGTAGCTGGGTTGGTGGTATTCAGCAGTGCTGTATAATGATTATACAGCACTGCTGAATACCACCAGCCAGGGGTGAACTGACCCTTCGGGCAGTCGGGCACTGCCCGAGGGCCCGTGGGCATCAGGGGACCTGTCACCCCCCCCACTAAATTAAGCCCCCGGCCGCAGGTGCAGTGGTTCCCTCCCTCCATCGCCTTTCTGCCACCTGCACCGCTACAGATGCGGCTCTGTAATCGTGCGGCCGGGCAGAGAGGCGATGGAGGGAGGGAGCCACTGCACCTACGGCCGAGGGCTTTTATTTAGTGTGGGGTGTTCGGTGACGGGCCCTCCGGCATCTGCTGCGGGCAAACTGGCTGGTGCGGCCAAAGGAGAACCCTCAATACCAACCAGGGCCCCCCTGAGCCCCCACTGACCACCAGGGTAAGGTGACCAGTGATTTGAAATCCAGGGGCATTTTTATGGGCTCATTCACACTGGAATTGGCCGGCACATACAGCTCCGTGCTGTGTGCACGGCCGTATCGGGCAGCTCCTGGGAAGGACCGGTGCTGCGTGTGATTAGTACACAGCCCCCATTCTTCTCTATGGGACTACGCGGCCGTGCGCGTTCTTAAATAAAATATTAACCATTCTGTAAACAAAACTTAATTTTCTGGCAGTGCCCCTCCCGAGAATAGACTCTGGATCCACCCCTGCATCACAGGAGCAAGCTTGGAGCGGTGGAACTGAAAAAAAGTGTGGTGTGCAATATAGTACATTATACAGCGCAATGCAGAATACCAGCAGCTTCAGAGGAATACAACAAATCCCAGCAATAGTCCTTTATACTATAATGTACTATTGCCTTATACTATACATACTATACATACATTATACTAGAGCTGCAACAACTATTCGATTTAGGCGTTTAAAATCGACGATGGAAACCGTTGTCAGCGTTTTCCATCGTTGATTAGTCGGCTATCAATTAAATTGCCTGTTCGGGCTCCACACACGAGCCGGGCATTCTGCACGACGCGCACGCCACACACCACGGTCCAGCCTCCGACTCTCCTCCAATCCTGGCACTCCTTACATCTAGCCGGGCCGGTCACATGACGGGTGTCGGCAGTGGCGTAACAACCGGGGGGCGGGGGGCACTTGCCCCCGGCGCAGGACTGAGGGGGGGCGCCGTCACGAAGCCCCTTCCCTGATCGCATAGCGGCGATCCGGGCTGGCTGGATCAGGCAGACGCGCCCTCCAATCAGGCACTGTAGAGGGTCGCCCGCTGGGGCCTCGGAGGAGTGAGCGGCCGCCCACACAGAGCCGTGTCTGATGCGGGCGGGCGGGCTGGCCAGCCATGTGCAGGAGGGAAGGAGCCACTGCACCTGCGGACACGGCAGACCCCCATTCTACCATCATACCCGTCCTCTGCACCCCATTCCACCATCATACCCATCCTCTCCTTCCCTGCACTCCATTCCACCATCATACCCATCCTCCTCATCCCTGCACCCCATTCCACCGTCATACACATCCTCTGCACCCCATTCCACCATCATACCCATCCTCTCCATCTCTGCACTCCATTCCACCATCATACCCATCCACTCCATTCCACCATCATTACCCATCCTCTCCATCCCTGCACTCCATTCCACCATCATACCCATCCTCTCCAGCCCTGCACTCCATTCCACCATCATACCCATCCTCTGCACCCCATTCCACCATCATACCCAATGTCTGCCCCCCATTCCACCATCATACCCATCCTCTGTACCCCATTCCACCATCATACCCATCCTCTGCACCCCATCATACCCATCCTCTGCACTCCATTCCACCATCATACCCACCCTCTCCATCCCTGCACTCCATTCCACCATTATACCCATCCTCTCCATCCCTGCACTCCATTCCACCAACATACCCATCCCTGCACTCCATTCCACCATCATATCCATTCTCTCCATCCCTGCACTCCATTTCAATATCATACCCGTCCTCTGCACCCCATTCCACCATCATACCCGTCCTCTGCACCCCATTCCACCATCATACCCGTCCTCTCCATCCCTGCACTCCATTCCATCATCATACCGTCCTCTGCACACCATTCCACCATCATACCTGTCCTCTCTATTCCTGCATTCGATTCCACCATCATACCCGTCTTCTGCAATAACACCGGCTATAGAGGAATACATCAGATCCCAGCAATAGTACATTATATACAGTGCAATGCAGAATACCAGCAGGTACAGAGGAGTCGGACTACAAATCTCAGCAATAGTACATTATAGCATAATGTACTATTGCTGGCATTTGTTGTATTCCTCTAAAGCTGGTAGTATTCTGCATTGCACTGTATATAATGTACTATAGCTGTATTCCTCTATAGCTGCTGGTATTCTGCATTGCGCCTCTGCATAATGTACTATATTGCACAGCACACTTTTTCTTACTTCCACCGCTCCAAGCTTGCTCCTGTGATGGACTACAATCTCAATACAAACTACCATGTTTCCCCGAAAATAAGACACTGCCTTATATTTTTTTTGGCTCAAAAAAACACGCTCGGTCATATTTTCGACAATAATCCACAATTATTCATGTACAAAAATATGGTGATCAGGGGTGCCGTACCTTTCCAAGAGCAATTTGGTAACCAGAATGAGCGAAGCGCACTTTCACTATCAATTCCTCACAGGCGGAGTGCATTTGGTATCACTCTGCCTGTGACAGGAGCCGGCGCTTCAGAGGAAGCATCGGCTTATGCGGCTCTGCTCCCTCTGGTGCCGCCTCACTTCCTCTAGCGCTGGCTTTGTTGGCACCGATGATTCTCTCCTGCCTCTCCCGCTGCTCTTCAAGTTCCCCCTTATGCCACCACCGACAACTAGGTCTTATTTCCGGGTAGGTCTTATATTTTAGCAATTCACAAAAATAGTACTGGGTTTTATTTGCGGGGTAGGTCTTATTTTCGGCGAAACAGGGTAGTAGTCCATCACTGGAGCCATTTTTTTCCCAATTAATTGAACTCAATAATCGGCTAACTAATCGATTTTGAAAATAATCGTTAGCTGCAGCCCTACATTATACATTATATACTATACATTATACATAATGTACTATTGCTGGGATTTGTAGTCCACTATAGATGGTGGTATTCTGCATTGCTGTATTATGATTATACAGCGCAATGCACAATACCACTGACCAGTTATAGAGGAACTACAAATCCATTACACAGCGGCACAATGCACAACAAATCCCAGCAATAGTACATTATACAGGCTGTATACAACAGGAAACATTAAAAAGGTTTAGAATGTTGACTTAATTTGAGTCGTGGGCCCTTGATTGTCAGCAGGAAGCGGCGAGTCAGGAAGAGCACAGGGAGGAGAGGAGCAGAGGCATGTCTTCAGTGTGCACGGCTTAACCGGCGTGTGCGGTAGGCATGGCGTGTGCGGTAGGCATGGCGTGTGCGGTAGGCAAGGCATGGCGCGTGCATTCAATATTTGTCCCTAGGTGACATTAGGGGTCTGAAAGACCCCAGATGTCTCCATAAAGAGGACCTGTCACACCCTATCTGCTATTACATAGGGTGCTTGTTAGCCCCCTATGTGATAGCAATAGCATTAGTGTAAAAAAAAAAAGTGTTTAAAAATTAAAGTCACAGAAGAGGAATAAAAAAAATAGAAAAAAAAAATGTAAGCCCCCCTCCCCCCACTTGCACGCACATACACATGCAAACACGCGTCGGTGCTCTTACGTGCGAAAACAACAATTGCGCTACACGTTACATATCGGCGCAAATGTCGGACTGAGAGCAATAATTATAGGGCCATCAATCACTGTTATCACTTAATTGATGAGCAGTAAAAGTGTTTAAAATGTTCCCTATGGGAAATTTGGGGTATTTACATTTTCTGCTGGCAAACGCAATTTTAAAGCTTGACATGTTTGGTATCTATTTTCTGTGCACTAAATTTTCATTTAATTTATTTTTTCCTAAAAATACCGGTTTGATAAACATTTGCGCAAAAACCTTGCGACATAACAAATTGCAACTAGCATTTTTTATTCTACAGGGCCTCTGCTTTCAGAAAATATATAATTGTTGGGGGTTTGAAGCTGTTTTCTAGCCAAACATTCTGATTTTATCATGTGTGTGCGCAAATGTAAATAAATGCCCCGGACAGCAAGTGGTTAAAATGTGCACCTGACAGTCAGTTTTCTGCTGTTACGAAGTCATGAATGTGATTTATGAAGGGGAGGAAGTCTGTCAGGGAGGCATGCACTTAGCTCCATAATTTCTGTCTGTCCGTCGACCCCCCCAGGGTCGGTCGGTCTCTCTCACTCTCCTCCCCTTCCTTCTCTGAGGGGAGGAGGAGGGGGGGAAAGAGTGAGACACAGACCGACCATGCTGAGAGGAGGGGGGGAAGCATGAGAGAGACCGACCGGCGCTAAGAAGCTGCCAGCGTCGATCGATCTGTCTCTCTCTCTCCACAGTCTCTCACAACCCCCACCATCCCTGGGGCCTCTGTCTGCAGTGCTGCACTTACCTTTCCCTTGCAGGCAGACGGCAGCCGACATACTCTACTTCAACCTCGATCTCGGGGCTTCTGCCGGTAAATTAAGCTCCGCCCCACTGTAAGCACTTCAGCAGACGATACCAATAGCGCGGGGGGGCCCGGGACCAGGCAAATATAACTATTCATATAACTAGCTCCCCCCCCCGCCCCCCGCAGACTGGGCCGAC
>NW_017307394.1:470349-471741 GCF_000935625.1 Nanorana parkeri | reverse complement strand
GGGACCAGGCAAATATAACTATTCAAATAACTTGCCCCCCCCCCCCCCGGTTGCCGGGGCCCCTTACAATGTTACTGGCAGTACCCCCCTGATGGCGGCCCTAACCCTTTTAGATCGATATCCAGAAAACGAAGTATCTGTTATATCGCAGAGTTCATTGTGGTCGAAATACAACTCACACAGACGGAAATTAGTCCTTTAAAAGTTTACCCTGGATATCTTGTTATGGCTGAGCCACAAATATTTTAACATGCGAAACCGTGACAAATCCGTGACTTCTCGCAGCCCTTTCCTGCCCAGGTAGAGCTTGTGTACATCGGAGTCTGTCTTGTAGCCGCACTTCTCGATCTGCTCCTCTATCATCTGTGTCCTCCAGAGGAAGAATCAACCTCTACACCATCAGATGATCTGTCCACACAGAAGAGAAAAGACCGACTGAGGAAATTCAGAGAGATATTAGATTTATACACGATAGATTTTGATGGTGTGTACACTTTAATAGGTCATCACAGATATAGATCCATTCCTTCTTTAATTGAACAATTAGCGTTGTATATTTGGTAAAACAACGCATACAAATTACTTAGTTACACGTAAAACAATACAAAACATACAAGCTGCTACAATTATGCATACATACTCCCACATGCAAATGCTAATCTATACCTTCTAGCAAATGCAATGGTTTCTATGCAATAGAATACACTAACGTTACTTAGCTTTGGTTGTTGATGGTTCACAAATTCCTTACTGAACAGGACATCTGGACTATTAAGCGTTCTCAGGAAAATGGCTACTTGTTGTGACTTTAGTGTTTTCTTTCTAGTTCCCTGGTCAAGTGACTTCCTCCTGTTCACCTTCTAGTGAAGTCCTAACTATTGAACCTGTGCTGTTGGTTTATATTTAGCAACACACATGTGGAGGTCACCCTTTCAATTGCATCAGATTCTATGGCGAGTGCATCTCTCTTTATCCAACTCTAGATGGCATCGCTGTACCATGAATGCCATGCAGGGTCAGTTATGCCAAAAGGTCAGGCTATTATTGACCAGTTTTGGGTGTGATATGTACACAAAGCTTTCTTTAAACAATAGAGGGCAGCTATATCCATGCATCCGATTGTGAGAAGACTAGCTATCACAATGAAAAGAAAACTAAACCCATGTATCCCACTGTGAGAAACCAGTTATGTTTCAACACTTTTTAACTTAAAATTTATTTCAGCAAGACCCCCTACCCACTCCTAGAAACCTAATGTTTGTAACTTGCATTACATGCTGTGTAAATCTACGTTAGGCGTGTGTGTGTGGTGTGTGTCTGAAAATACAGTGTGTGTGTGTGTGTGTGTATATATATATATATATATATATATATATATATATATATCTATAT
>NW_017307394.1:394824-470242 GCF_000935625.1 Nanorana parkeri | reverse complement strand
TATATATAATCTGGAGCAGCTGTGCATGACAGTAATTTTCTATGTTTTATTTTCAAAGCTTTACTGAACTGAAGAGATAAGTTGATAGGTTACTATGGGCAACTTCTCCAGATTCGGTTTGTTCTAGTTATGTTACATTTTCCCTAATAAACTAAATCTGGCAAATCACCCAGAATTTGATCAATCCTCCAATATTCAGTGCAGTGTCTTCATTTTTTTTCATTAACAAAAAAATTTTTTTTTTAAAAGGACCAGTTTTTCCTCGCCTTAGGTCAGTACCAGCTCAGCACACGAGGAATAAGTCTAACTTCACACAATCGATTTTGGATCAGCAATTTGTAGCAGCTACAGAATTGCCGTCCTTACAGCATTTTTCTTGCAAAGAAAATATTAACTGCAGTCAATAAAAGAACTATGTTGCAGAAATACCAGCCTATTTGTAGCTCAGTGATGATTGATTGATTGATTGATTTATTGAAGTGACTTTTTAAAACATTTGAAACTAGATACAGAATTGCCATTAGCTAGTCATATTCTCCAGTAAAGCTGCTGATTACCATAGCAGACTGACAGTTTGTAGCTTCCTAGATAAGTGTTGTAGCCGACTACAAAGGCCTGGATAACATAAAGTAATTGGTACAAAACTCTGCTACAAGTTACAAGTGTTATACGTTTTGGTATCCCCATAATTTTACTGCATTTCACTTCAGCACTGAATGAGTACTTCAAGAAGGGTGCATTGGGCATGACTATATTTCCCTTCTTATTATATCTTGCACTAAATACTTTTATAATTTTCATACAAGAATAAAAAGTATAAAAAACAATCAATTGAATGGATTTTTTTAATTTGTTTTCCTAATTATACTTAAAGGAGAACTACTGGGAGAGCAAAATGCACTCTTCCCAATAGTTTGAGTAAATTGGTAAATTTACTCCTGTGACCCACTAGAGAGCTAAAGTAAGAAAGTTGTTGTATATATGCATATATGTTAAGGGGTCCTGGGGCCGAAGCCAGCCGAAGGATCGGCCGAAGCTACGGCCAGATCCTTCGGCAGCTTTGTGAATAGACCCCTATGATATCTATCAAAGTGATCTTGAAGGAAATTCATGAGACGTGTCGACTTGTAAGTATAATTTGTTTTAATATCTGTAATTGCAGTGGTCATACTCATGCCATTCCCAATTTTCAAGTTTTCAAATCAATCAAATCATTTTTATGTATTTTATCTATGTTTATATAAAACTTTTTATTTTATATATATTTTAATCCCTAAGATGTGTAACTATATTTTTAACATCTACCGTATATTTAAAGTCCATTTTTCTACAATCTTTTTTTATGTCATTTTGGAATTATAGCACTGTAAGATCATTAGAAACTCTGTTTCACTCCAAATCTTAGTCGCCGTACTGTCATACTGTCTAACATGATGTTTCATTTACAACTAAAAGGTATAAATATCAAATGTATTTCTCAACTTTTTTTTCCCCAACTATCTAAAACATAAAGATAATTGCTTGATTGCAATAATGAAAACTAGACTGCAATAGTGAAACGCTGAGCAAAAAAAATCATGAACAAGGATGGAGTTTGGAGATTAAGAAAACAATTAGGCAAAAATAACAAAAAAAGAAAACAAAATGTACATATTATAACACTGTTTCAGATACCATTGTTTGTTTGTGAAGCTGTAGGATCTAAAACCTCTGAAAACATTTTTTTTCTTCCTTAATTGGGAATAAATAGCCTGACAAGAGGAACAGATGTAGCGCAGATTTAATTAAAGAGCGCTTCACATTTGCATAAACTTATAATTATCCAGGAAAGATTTTGTAAAGTCCAAAAAGCTTGCTCCAGCAGCTACTAAATGCAAAAAGAAAAGACTGGCTGGTTAAAATTATATAACCGGCAATTACTTATATAATTACATACAGTAAATAGAGCTGAATCTCAATATCATCCCCTGCCAATCTCAGGGTGATAATGCAATGCCACTAAAGCTAAATTAGATGTTGATCCAGTGGGGATGGAAACAGATAAAGCAGTGTTTGGCAAAGTATCTGTCTACATTGTAGTTGGTCCAAGACAACACTAAAGCTTTGTGAGCAAGACTGCTCTGTGACCAAATATTCTTACTCTAATCGTAGCTGTCCCACTGCGGTAGGCAGTGGGACAGTAGTTATCTTTTTTTTTTTTTACTATGTCCCCATATTAAACCCCAAAAAAAGAAAACATACTGCACATACATGTATACAAATAAAACAAGATTTGTACTTTCTAGACAGCCACCCCTCTTCCTGCTTATACCAATGTTGCACTCCCCCTTCCAGGTGAGCGCTATCCCAATATAGGATAACACTACCGGTGGCTCTGAAGGGGATTTCTACAATAAAGTGAACTAACGGGTCTCCCTGTCTTTCCTCTATAAGAAACCTCTATGATGGATCCACAGCACACCTTGAATACTAGGGTCAGTTGCTATGGGTTACGACAGCTCCAATTCTTCTTGTCTAGGGATTCATTTGCTCGATTTGCCCATCAGCACTTACCGCCCTTCTGTTGAATGATTAAAGTGAGTTCCAGACTGTAGTTATGATACTTAAACATTTATTGCAGAACTTCAGGGAGAGAGGTAGAGGAGGGTTAGGATCATCCAGGCAGATGTAGACTCCATGGCTTTCAGAGAGAATGTGGTTACAGCTTTCATGCACAGTAGGTCAAAAACCTAACACAGCATTACTTGAGGTAAGAGATACTGATTCTTGTCTTTAACAGCAGCAACCACTGGACCTGCTGCCACCGGGCTCCAGGGTGATTCCATGTCTAGTCCCCAGTCTTTGAGGCCTAGCCCGCTTAGGCAGTCCAGCGCAGACCCCGGCAGACAGGGCAGAAGGAAGAGAGAGCTCACATGGTCCACCCCAAGTATTTATCTCCTCCCCCAGCATGCACCACTGGTTCATTCCACAGTGATTGGCTGGGAAGGAATATCTACTCCTAGCAATCCCATTAGCTGCTCTGTTCTATCACCAGGGCACACCCTGTAGTACCTCTGGCAGCAGACAGATGGCAAACAATGTTAGATTGTTTAGGGGAAAACCACATGAACCAAAGTACAAATCCGTATTATTATTATACAGGATTTATATAGCACCAACAGTTTGCGCAGCATACCACATACAGTATGATAAACACTAGATTTAGGGGGCTATTCACAAAGCTGCCGAAGGCAGTCGAGTGAATAAACCAGCCGAAGTGAAGTGAGCTGAACTATGTTCGGCTATTCACTTCGGCTCAGTAAGGCTGATTTCATCCGCTGAAATCAGCTGTACATCGGCTGCCTTCGGCTGAACTTCAGTCGGCCGAACATGCTCTGCATGTTTAGCTGAGCTGAAGTGCGGAAGGACTTCGACTCAGCCGATCCAACATCTGGATTGGCTGAGCCGAAGCTCCGGCAGCTCACTCGCTGCCTTCCACCCCTATTCACATAGGAGCCGAACGGCAGTGAGTGAATAGCCGAATGCCACCTGGCGGCATTCGGCTCGGCTATTCGGCTTGGTACCGCCGTGGTACCGAGCAGAATAGAAAATCTGTGAAAATAGCCCCAAAAAAGGATGAATTTTTTTAAAAAAAATTAAATAAATAGTAAAGTTTAAAAATAAAGATTAAAGAAAAAATAAATTGGGCGAGCTAGCAGTGACAGCTAGCTTCGCCCAACTGTTTTCTATAGGCCGACACCTGCTAGAGTCCGGGCCAATGAATAACAACTGGGCTCGGCCGCCTTCAGCTGCTGTACGGGCTATAGTGAATAGCACATACAACAGCCCTTCAGTTCGAAGCTACAGCTGGATCCTTAGGCAGCTTTGTGAATTACCCTTTTAATAGCACCCTTTCCACTAGGCGATATGCTAACCTTCCATGTACTCCCCAGCTGACCTGTTCACTTGCAAGAACCCAGAGTAAAAAGACCTGGGTAAGCTCTGTGTCATTCTGTACTGGAGCTTATGCAGAGCTCATGTTCCCCCCTCAAACACTACCACTATATGACAATGTTCTTGCCTGGTGATTAGATTGTCTTCTCAGGCAGCAAGCATTGTTGTGTGGATGGAAGAAGAAAAAGTAACATGGTACCACATACCTGAAAGTACTGGGTATGTTTAAGAGTTCAAAGGGATGGACAAAGGGACTTTCACATATATATACATACTCAGAAGAATTCAAGCTGTATCAACCTAAAAGTGTAAAAAAATAAAAGATGACAACTGGACAACTGTGTTACTACAATATCTGTCTGTTTGGAAAATGTTGGATAACTCTTTATTGTTGTCTGCCAACATAAACTGTGAGCAAGCAGACATCCATATTTCTGAATGCATTTTGTTTTTCTGAAACAAATAGTCAGCAAAGCAAACCGCCCTCTGCTGCTGTCAATCACTAGTGGGGGCCTGATGATTGACAGCAGCAGTGGGTGGGTGCAATAGCTAGTTTGCTATTGGCTATTGCAAATTGAAATAGCCAATAGGAATCTAGCAATGCGTTCCTATGGTGAAATTATTTTTTTTTTTATTATTATTCTGACGACAGCCAATGGCTCCATGTCAGAATTAAAAAAAAAGCAGTGTTTCTCTCCTGAGCGGCCGGGAGCAGGAGTTGGGCTGTCTGGAGTTCAGTGTACCTGGTTAGCTGGCTGGCTCCGCCCAGCTGTCAAAAGCAGGCTGCTCAGCCAGCTTTGGCTTTCACCTCGGCTCAGCCGAGCCAAAGCATATGCCTTCGGCTCGACTGAGCCGATCGGCCGACTTCGGGAGCTGTATGGACTATAGCCCGTACAGCAGCCCTTCGGTTCTACGGCTAGATCCTTCGGCTGCTTCGTGAATAGACCCCTGTGCGTTTGCCCGTCCCTATATGTTATGTCACAATGGCTTTATCAGGAGTGGTTTGTGAGTGACTTAAAATTATTGTTTTATCAATTTTTTATAGAATAAATGCTGTAATTTTAAGAAGGAAAGGGCTGCTTCCAAAAGATGTACCCTCAACCTCTTGAGTCCCCGTCACCATTTTAAAATGGCACTGGGATAGCAGTCATTTGTTCCAGTGTCACTTTAAAACAGTGACACAAATCACCGGCTCCCGTGGGTCCTGGTGGGTGTGCAGGCTGGAACCGATGGCTGTCAATGACACCCAACATCCAGTACTAAGCCCAGAAGCTTAAACAATCAGCCCCGGGGCTTTGGATGTTTTTACTGAAACAATCAGCCCGGGGCTTTGGATGGTTTTACTGAAACAATCAGCCCTGGGGCTTTGGATGTTTTTACTGATCGTTCTTGTAAAAGTGAAAGTAAACAGTATGCTTCCACATTTTGTTTGCATCGTGAATGTAGTGATGTCACATGAAATCACCACCCACTGCTATAGTGCTATAGTGATCTATTTTGTTCACTATTTGCGGTGATCTGCTGTTGCACAGCTGCATCGGGGTCTGAATCTGATCTCCACTGAGCAGATCCAGACCCCCCATGAAAAAAATAAATTGTAAGAAAAATGGTAACAAAATATAAAAATACATCAAAACAAATATTCGGTATATACTATACATATATTGTATATCCTAAAAATAAATTAAAATATTATTCTCTCCGATTAATCCCCAGGTCCCAACAATGATGTTGGATGATCAAGATGACATTTGCATTTACTGCGCAAGTATCAAATGCTTGCATAAGTGAATGCAGCGTCATTTGGATATTTAGAAATCACAAAATGTGAAAAAGTTGTCGTTGTGCTAATTTGTGCCCTCGTCAACCCAACTTAATGTTATCCCCACATGCATCATAATGTAGTATCAAAAGGGGAATAAAGTTCCCCTAAAATAAAACATGCATAATCACTTTGAGCTTTACCACTCTGCTATATTACATAAATGTTGCACCGATGTAATATTATTTTAGTCAGTGGACTTTGCTGATTATATTGTGTAGTTAATATATATAGGGGTGTGCAAATTACGTACATGCTGCAATGGGAACAAATAAAAGATTACAGAAAATCGCATTCTTTCTAATTTTTTACAATGTTTTGCCCAAAAATTACCAAATAATTTATGTTGGCTTTTTGAACCCTTTTCAAAGATATCTGTATATCAGACAAAAAAGAAGGACAACTGAGGAGGAAAAAGGGAAAGAGGGATTTGGTTCCAAGTGATGGACAGTTGGAAAGTACAGGTGAAACTCGAAAAATTAGAATATCGTGCAAAAGTTCATTTATTTCACTAATGCAACTTAAAAGGTGAAACTAATATATGAGAGAGACTCATTACATGCAAAGCAAGATAATTCAAGCTGTGATTTGTCATAATTGTGATGATTATGGCTTACAGCTCATGAAAACCCAGATCCACAATCTCAGAAAATTTTTGGCAGTGTGGGCAGGTGCCAAGTCCTGTCCTGCTAGAAAATGAAGTCAGCATCCCCATAGAGCTCATCTGCGGAAGAAAGCATGAAGTGCTCCAAAATCTCCTGGTAGACGGTTAAGTTGCATTAGTGAAATAACTTTTGCACGATATTCTAATTTTTCGAGTTTCACCTGTATGTTTTAGCACAACCAATAGTTCCAAACAGGTGTGGGAACTGACTGAAAATTTGTTTGGGCCAGCATAAGTGTTGTTTTACTACTTCACTACTACTTCAGACAGTTCTTATTTCAGATTCTTCCATAAACAAGATCCAGTGTGGCATACCGGTTCTAATGTATGTGTTGACAACAGTGATATCCAAGGTCACCAGCTGTCTGTTATTGTTGCAAAGACTGAACTAAGCACTTAACATAACATTAAAGCTGATGTGGCATTAGCTAAGGTGTTCAATGTTATGTCATTAGGAACTAATTTGCAATTATATGCTAATATCATTAGTGCTAATTATGTAGAAATGCCAGTGTGCATAATTATCTGTATTACCTGTATACTAAATTCAAAAGAATCTTTAAAAAAACGTAACCATGCTGTGTCAGTTTTTATTATAAAAGCCAAAATAAAGTTTACTTTAATTTTTGACAAAATCAAATTGTTATTTTACAGTTCCTTGAAGACGTGTTGAAAAAAACACAAAATGGTCAAAGCAGCTGAATAAGCTATGTATTTATTTAGGCAAGAAGAATGTTCAAAAATGTAAACTCATTCTATTCAAGTGTTTCATTTTTAGATGTTGAGAAGCACAGAAAAGAGTTAGCATGGTCAGGGGGTCAATACAAAACGTTCATGTTTTTTTGAGCATGGAGTGACATCTAGAAGTGTAAACAAAGACAATTACAAAGAATAAGATTCTGCATGTTGAGCATCGTCAGGAGACATGGGTGATTCGTTTTGGAAAGATTAGTTTTTCAGATGAATTTTCAGAAATTCTGTGAATCCAAATTTCTTTCCTGAATGAAGTTTTATTGTGTTAAGCATCAACTTTAAAAAAAATATATGAATTTTTGTTAGCCGTTGTATGTGCGAATGTGAAAAAATGACATTTTTTTTTTAATAGTCCGCAGTAAAAATAAAAAAAGTGCATGGGGTTCCCCACAAAAGTTATACCAGGCCCTTTAGGGGTCTGGTGTGAATTTTAAGGAGGAATCCCACCCCCCAAAAATGTAATGTAAAAAAATAAGTAATTTCTTATGTCTGTCAATTTGCTGCAACAAAAATTCACTCATAACGTTAATTCGTACCTACAACCGCCAACGAAAATTCAAAATTCGTACAAATCCGAATCACGAAACAAATTAACTTTCGGGCCTGCATCCCGAAAAACGAAATAACGAAAAATCCGAATTAAAAGTAAACAAATGTTTTGCCAGCGCACATGTCTAATAGTCAGACTCTGAGACAGTAATATAATTTCTAATTGACTTACTCTGCAATTAAATTCTTCTAATCAGTCTTTTATCATAATATGGGCAGCACAGTGGGGTAATGGTTAGCACTTGAAGCACGGGGGGTCCCCAGTCCAAAACCTGGTCAGGACAAGGTGTTTGCATGTTACATGTGTGGGTTTCCGTTCACTTTACAAAAACATGCTGGTAGTTTAATTGACTCCTGTCTACTGTTTATTGGACATGTGAGATAGGGACCTTAGATTGTAAAGCTGACCATACACCTTACAACCATCGCAAGACTTTTGTTGAACGAGCACGCCACTAACCCGCCGACAATCGTATGATTCTCGGCGGGTTTTCTAGCATGCTCCTTCGACAAAAGATGTGTGACCGTACAGTAGAAGTGGTCGCACGCCTTCCATACACCTTGCGATTATCGTACGATCGCGGGATTTCCCGCGATTATGGTACGATAATCGCTAGGTGTATGGGCACCTTAAGCCACTTGAGGGTAGGGACTGATGTGCATGTACAGTTTGTAAAGTGCTGTGCAAATTGTTGGCGCTATATAAATACATGTAATAAAAAAATTATATTGATTACAATTTCTGACATATACAGTAAATGGCCACTAGATGGTAAATCTAAAGATCAATATATAACATTGTATCATAAAAGATTACATATACATAAAAAAATCAAATCCCATCCAAAAAGTATTTTTTGATAAAAGTACACAAGTACATTGTTATTAAAAAAACACAGAATAGTTTTCCTCTATATGAGAATATTGTATAGAAGAATAATTTAGACTGGACGTCATCTTTTTCTTTGAATACAATTAGGTTCAGACATCTTTTTAAACACAAAAATGTCCCTGGAAATGAGGAAAGTGCTCTAGTTTATATCTAGATCCATCCACAGAATTAAACATTGGATTTATCTGGACAGTTTCCTCATTGAACAAGCACAGAAGGACATTATTGTATCAGCTAAAATCAATGAGCTCACCTTGGCAGATTACAAAGCAATTGCATAATTGGTACAATCAACTTCACATCAATTTAAAAGCCAGCTGAGGTGAAGAAATGATACTGCATTGCAAACCAAGTCGAACCACCTTTGGGTCATTTATCGGGAGTAGATAAGAATGATGAAACATCAACTATAATACAATGACAGTCATGCGGCTTACACAAATGTGTTTCTATAAAAAGAATAGGAATAACCACAAGGATAGGTGACATACCGAGCCAAATGGGCAACAGAAAAAAGCAAACATACCACATAATGGAATTCAAAACAAACACTTCTGTGTTCAATTACAGACACAGAGAAGCAATTAAGGTTATTACTGTTAGCGTAGACACAACAAATGTTTTCTGAAGAATAACACACATACTGTATAAAACATAAGGTTACAAGTGTTGGAAACAACAGATGATTCTGGCTTTTAATTAACAAGTTAAGTGCCAAGAACATGGCACTTAGAGGAAATGTGTGGTGCTATTTGCTGATCATTTGGCTTCAGTACATGGAAGCAAATTTGTGTTTCTTTTTCTCACAGGGGAAAACAGAAATGGAGGGAGGATGATTATATAGCTAACTTACAAAACCCCTTGTTGATACTTTGGGTCAAAGGATATTGGAGACATGCAGAGTAGTCCAGTATGGCAGTCTGGAAACCCCTGCATTGCCAAAAGAACCCGTTGTGTGTACTATAATAATCATTCACTTGTATTGTTTTGATGGCATGTATGTGAATTGTAAGTGCAACATTGTGGTTGATTGTAATCTGCTAGCAGTGTACTCCATTTTATGTGCTATTATCTTTCCCTATGAAAAGCCTTCAAATTCATGTAAAGGCATTTTTTTGTTTCTCGTTTTGGATGGTGTACAGAAGGAGTAGACCCTTTATCAAGTTTTTATTGTAGTCTGTGTTCTTGCTGGTGAGATTTACTCCTCTTTTTGTCCTGGTGACTACTGTCCCTGAGACAGAAAATGAGGTGAAATCCAAACATTTTGAGTCGTTACTGGAGTACATTACACACTCCTAACCACTCGGTGTTTTATCCACCCCTGCACCCTGTATGTTACATATTCCTTTCCCCTGTACGCGGTGTAGTACATACTGCTGACACCTGTACATGACATACTCCTAACACCTGCATATTGAACCTAGGCTTAATGGCCAATTAGAAAAGTGGAATGGAGATATTAAAAATAGAGGTTTATTAGTTCCACGGATTCAATATATCCACAAATGTATTAGAGAAATTAAAATTTTTGTTTGAGTTACCCTAAGGATATATAACAGACATATTGAAAACACAACAACAAAGTAAGGCTGGCCCCATAAAATGTACTCGGTATATTTGTCAATTGGATATTTTTATATTGGGCTGACCATGCCTAACTTTGTTGCTTGTTGTGTTTTTATCATGTTTCATTTATTTGCTTAGGAGAATTAAATAGAACAAATAAAACATAATTTTTCTGTGATGCATTTGAGGGTATTTTAAACCCGTGGAACTGTTAAACCTCTATTTCTAATAAAACCATTCCATTTTCATTTGTGCCTGCAGTGCATTCGGGTGCGGTACGATCAAAATAGTGCTTGCAGCATTTTTATTGCACCACACCCGAACGCACTGCCTGTACAATGTGCCTTGTGATCCCGTGCGGGTGATCGCATTGCAGCCAGAGGGCGTGGCTACGGTGTCATTCACTTCAATGGCCCGCCACTCCCACTCCAGCCCGGCAAAAAAGTGAGCCAGCCGCAATGCGGACAGTGTGTTCTGGCCATAATCGGACCGGAGCACACTGCTTATGGTGTGAACTAACCATAAGCCCTGCGTCCAGTAGACATGTGTGATTCGTTTTGGAAAAATTAGTTTTCCGGACGAAGTTCGTTAGCGGTAGTCTGTACGCATTTTCGTTTGTGGACGAATTTTCATTGCAGCAAAGTGACAATTAAAAAAACAACAAAAACGTTAATGTCACTTTGCTGCAATGAAACGAACGATACCAACATGAAAGGGAAATTTACATTCGTACAGACTACCGCTAACGAATTCCGTCCGAATCCCGAAAAACAAAATAACGCAAAATCCGAATCAAAACAAGCTGAAACCAAACAATTTTTTTGCCGGTGCACATGTCTAGTGTCACGAAGCCCTGCGTCCAGTGGGTCACGAAGCCCTGCGTCCAGCAGGTAATGTAACTGTGGGGGGGGGACATTAGAGTGTAAACACCTTTGTACAGAGACTGATGTGACTGTGGGGGAAGGGACATTAGAGTGTAAGCTCCTATGTACAGAGACTGATGGGACCGGGGCTGCAACAACTGTCGGTGCTGCAAAATCGATGGTGGAAAATGTTGTCAACATTTTCCATCATCGATTAGTCGGCTTTCGATTAGTTGCCCCTGTTTTGCGGTTCCACACGCACCGCACGCTTCACGCCACCTGCCACACCTCCTCCCCGCCTCTCCCAGCTCTGAGCTCTCTCCCGCCGCTGCCCGCCAAGATGATCACGTTGTTGCAGGGAGACAGCAGTGTGGGGGAACCGCAGATGCCGACAGTCCCAAGATCTCGGAAGAAAGTTGCTTGAAGAGTGTGCAGGTAAGACTACCTGCACCGCCACCCCCCCCCCCCCCCCCACCATATGCTGGAAAAATGTATTGCTGGGATTTCTTGTATTCCTCTATAGCTGATGGTATATTGCGCTGTATATGTACCATCAGCGACAGCTATAGAGGACCACATATCCCAGCAATACATTGTACACTGTATGTATATTGTATTGCTGGGATTTGCTGTATTCTTCTATAGCCGGTGCCATTCTGCATTGTGCTGTATAATGTGTTATTACTGGAATTTGTAGTCCTCTATAGTTGATGGCATTCTGCAGTGCGCTGTATAATGATTATACGGCAAAATGCAGAATACCAGCAGCTATACCAGCTATAGTACAACATGATACTATAATGTACTATTGCTGGGATTTGTAGTCCTCTATAGCTGCTGGTATTCTGCATTGCGTTGTATATAATGTATTATTGCTGGGATTTGTAGTCCTCTATAGCCAGTGCCATTCTGCATTGATTGCTGTATAATTTTACATTTTACTATATTGCACACCACACTTTTTTGCTTCCACTGCTCCAAGCTTGAGTGACGTGATTTGCTCAGTGTTCTCTGTACAGCGCTGCGATATATGTCAGAGCTATATACATGTATAATCATAGTGTGTGATTGTGGGGGGGACATTAGAGTGTAAGCACCTCTGTACAGAGACTGATGTGACTGTGGAAGAGGGCAAAACAAATGACAAACGCACTCAACAATTTGTCACCAGTTATACAGTAAGGTGCACACCAAATGGGCTTTAAACAGTAAAACAGTAGAAAGGTATCATGGCACAATCACAAACCAGCATGTAAAACAACTTACTGCACCCAATTTGGGTACCTGCACCCAATTTGAAATCTGCTCTGCATGTCCTAGTGAAAATTTAATTGAGACTTCCCTGTTACTCCTTGTACTGTTCCTGGGAAAAGATCCAACAGGAAACAGGTAGCAGATAAAAAGGAAAAAAAACTGGCAGGGGTCCCAAACATTCTGTACGCTTACTTATGCTGCAATACATGTCTGTGTTAGAGCACCAGCTTGGTAAGCATAGAACACTGAAATTGAAGAGCAGGAGCAGAATTTTAATTGAACAAAAAAGGCATTTCCAAGCAAGGATATGTCACAAACATAACACGTGTTGAATACAGTGCTATAAAGTGATACAAAAGTGTGAGTCTTTGATTTTTATAAGCAGCAAGCAATCAATTAGGGTTTATTCAGTATTCTGAAACAAATTCTGCCTGATTAAAAGAAACCTGTCATACAGAAAATAAGCAGTCTGCCACTGATGACTTCCTATTCTGAAAGGCTAGTTCCCCTGTCTAGCATATTAATGAACAATAGCACCCTCATATACTGTAGCTCTTATGACAGCTGTACTTTAAGCGCAAAAGGGCAGGAGAAGCTTTATAGCAGGGGTCCCTAAATGGCAGAACGCAGTCCAGATATGAACTGAGCAGTGGTTCTGCTTAGACCGCAATCACCAACTAGGCTATGGGTGGCTGACAGACAGCCATAATCCAATGACGTCACCTTTATTCCCTGCCCAGCATCAAGGGAGGATGCAAGAGTATTGCCCGTCTCTTGGCTCCTCCCATTCCTACCTCCTTCCATCCTTGCATCTCCAGCACCCTCTCTAATCTTCTCTTAGCATTGCCTCCTTGCTCCACATTAATGTGACAGCAGTGTTTCAAACTAATCATCCTTTAGTTGTCCCCATCAGAGTGCCCTCTTACATTAGCTGTTGCCATCTGAGTGACCCCTTATATTAAATTAAAAAATAAGGGGGCACTCTGATAGGGACAGCCAATGTAAGGGGGCACTCTGAGGTGGACAAGCCATGTAAGGGGGACATTGCATGTCCTCGTCAGGGTGCCCCCTTATATTGAGTGTCCTCATCAGAGTGCTCCCTTTCTTTGTATTTAATGTAAGGGGGGACTCTGATGCGGACACCCAATATACGGGGGCACTCTGATGGTGGCAACTAATGTAAGGGGGCACTCCGATGGGGGCAACTAATGTAAGGGGGCATTGTGAATGGGGCATCTAATGTAAGGAGGCACTCTGAATGGTACAACTAATGGAAACAGGCACTTCAATGGCTGCAACTAATGTAAGGGAGCACTCTGAAGGGGACAACTAATGTAAGAGGGCACACCGATAGCTGCCACTAATGTAAGGGGGCAGTCTGAGGAGGACAACTAATGTAAGAGGGCACTCCAATGGCAGGAGCTAATGTAAAGGGGCATTCTGATGGGGACAATTAATCTAAGAGGGCTCTCCGCTGACAGCAACTATTGTAAGGGGGCACTCTGATGGGGACAACTGATGTAAGGGTGCACTCCAATGGAAACAACTGATGTAAGGGGCTTTCTGATGGATGATGCACTTTTTTTCAGTGAAGCTGCCCATGATCTGGTACAACCACATCACATTGCGCTTTGCCTATAAAACTTAATGAAATGTCACTTGTGACATTTCAATAAAGTTCTAACACTTTTTTTTTTTAAGTGCGATGCATCAAGATCGATGCATCACCACTGTGTCTGGGAAAACACACCAGTAGCTGTGGGTTGTTGTGCAGCTGCTGGTGTGAATGCAGCCTAAAATGCCGGATCGCGATGCAAAAATGGACCGAGTGACTGTTCTGTCAGGACTACAATTCAGACCTCGGCTTGAAGAAAATTTTGGTCACCGGACCTCCTTGAATTTTAATTCACTACTCCTTCTTTACAGCAACCATGTGGGTTGCAATGGTGCTAACCCTCTACTTTCTACCCCTTTCTGATCTTTAAGGCCTTATTGCACTTTTGAAGGCTGTAACTCCAGTCAAAGCTAAATAAAGCCATGTGTATTTCTAACCAGTACAATTAGGAATAAGTGGGGTAAACTTTGATTTTATTAGTATGCTAAAGCACGTTGTTCTCGCAGTAAGAATAAAAGGTCAATGTGAGCTTTGATTCTTTATTACAAATGGACTGAGAGCTCTAGCACCTATACCAGTGAGTTATGCCTATTGGAAATTGTGTTTCACAGGTCAAGTGAATCCCTCAGCATCTGTCTTTCAGTTCCATTGGGTTTTAAATTGCCTGTTCTAAGTAAATGTCGCAGCCTCCAAAAAGGCAATTGCATCTGCTAAATTCTCTGCTGATCTATTTTGTACCTTGCTGACACACTTTATTTCTGCCTGAGTTTCCAACCAAATGCATTGAGAAATAGGACAGAGCGGTATTGCCACTCAGTGCTCGGAAGGTGCCTCCATCATAACGTTCAGGAAAGCGCTGACATGAATTTGCTGACATAGCCACTGAATCAAATTGCTCATATTACTTCTCGTATTGTGTTACCGAAAAGGTCTATGTGTCATTTCATTTATGTGAAAGCAGAACTAAAATATATAAAATAAAATAGTGGAGTGTAAATCATGTTGTTGGAACCAGGTTTGAAATGGCAAAAGTTATAAATAGTTTTGCTTAATCCCATGGGACAGGGATGATCAGAGTTAAGATAATTCAAATGAATAGTGGAAGTGAACCATTCCTCACATGTAATAGAGAAACTTTCATGTGGGCGAACCAAATACAACAAATGAAACTTTTATTAACCACGTTTTGCACAGCTTTAACCTACAAGAACTGTTCTTTACAGAAAAGAAATTATATGAAATGAAAACATATAACTGATGTTTTTTCTCAGGGATATACTACTAGAAATAATAAACAAATCTAATTGTATTTAAAGGTCCTTCGCTGTATTTTATACTTTTTAATGATGTCAGTGCCACTCTCGCCATTATTACACTGTGAGTGCTGGGCACTGTGCTGAGGCCCCTCAGGTAGTAGGGGAATCGTGGCCTGTACTCGCAGTATGTCCTCTGTCTTCTGCTTTCAATGACACTGGGCATCATCTTAACCTCTGCTGGGAGGCTGGTATGAAATATGATGCCTGTAGTTGGGTTTTTATAGTGACACTAATAGTGACACTAATAACATTGAAAAAATGCTGTACAGAAAAAAATCCAAGCAACAAATTAGTTTCGATTCATCTTGTTTTGGATTTCCGGTTTTGCGGAGCTAAGGACGAGTACGTCTAGCCGCCGCCATTAGCAAGCTCCGCCCCCTTGTTTTGGATTTTTCATTATTTCATTTTTCGGGATTCGGGTCCGAAAGTCAGTTCGTTTTGGGATTCGTATTTGTCTGAATACGAAATATTCATTAATTTCAGATGCGTTTAACAATATTTAAGAACAAAAATTAGTTGCAGAAAAGTGACAAAAAAAGTAACATGTTTACTTTTTTTTCTTTTTAACTTTTGACAGTCCACAGAAACAATAAAAAACCCTTTCCTGCTCTGGCAGGCAGCTACTCAGATCAAGGGTCTGGTAAGGCATTTTGGGGGTCTGGTATGAGGGGACTCCACGTTGGTTTTTGTTAACATTTAACCACAAAAGTTAATTCCAAATTACATTCAGAAAAATTTTTTGGATGCATCTGAGTTTCGTTATCTAAAAACTTGTATACTTTTGCATTCATTATTTCTTTGATTTGGAAATTCAGATGCATCCGATTGTCCGTATTTGCCGATATTTGTACGTATTTCAATTTGGAACGAAACGAATTGCACATGTCTAGTAAGAGTGTCAAGGATGACATTTCTGCACAACCAACAAAGGACATGGCCTAGGGCAGGGTTTCTCACACTTTTAAAACAAAAGGCCAGTTCACTGTCCTTCAGACCATAGGAGGGGCAGTAGAAGTATAAAATGCACCTGTGGATATAGATAAGGCCCCAGGGTTGGTGAGCAGTGGGAATTAAAATTACCTAGTGCGGTGTGGTTAGTGGGAGGAGGAATAACATCCCATCGTTGGTTTCAGCGGAAAGAATAATGCCCCATTGTTGGTTTTAGTGGAAAGAATAGTACCCCATAGATGGTATCAATGGAAGCAATAGTATCCATGGTTGGTGTCAGAGGGAGAAATAGTGCCTCAAGGCAATGGGCCACATCTGGTCCTTGGGCTGCAGTTTGGAGAAAACTGGCCTAGAACAACAGGGCTTCTTGAGGTGACACACAGCTACCCACACATCATACTAGTGAGTAGAAGTAACATATTCTTGTGTATAATAAAAGGTTCCAGACTGATGTCCTGTCTATCCTGCCTGCTAGAGCAATTCATCAGGGTCGTTATAATGTTGTTGGACAGTTTTGGTGGATTGAATAGTGTTCTGTTTAATTAGAGTTCACCCACTTTCCGTCTGTGCACCTAAAACTGAACTGCAAGTAGAGTAGTGTCACCATTTGTCTACTCACCAAGTCATCTCTTATAGGTATGATCATGCAGAGAGGGAAAACTATGCCTCTTAGCCTCTCCACCCCCATCCTTAGTGTGCCTTGTGTGGCTATGACTTCTTCTTTTGCTAGAGTGATACTAAGGCCAGCCAGATTACTAAACAATAAAATATATACAAGTTGAACAACTAGGATAAGAGGTAGTGACACAAGATATTTGGGCTAAGGGGGCAGGGAATATTAGTCTAACCCCAAGAGTGCTAATTTGTTCCCATTA
Organism: Nanorana parkeri; assembly: GCF_000935625.1. Taxonomy (NCBI): domain Eukaryota; kingdom Metazoa; phylum Chordata; class Amphibia; order Anura; family Dicroglossidae; genus Nanorana; species Nanorana parkeri. The sequence continues at coordinate 453,192 of NW_017307394.1, read as the reverse complement.
GTGACCATGTGCCGCATAGCAAACCAGATCGGATAAACAGGCAGGAAGCCAGGTGAAGTGCCAAATAATCAAGCAAAGGTGTATACAGGCCAAGGTCGGGGTTGGGGGCAAAGCGGTGCAGTTATTGCACAGGCAGTGGCCAGGATAGGTTGGCATAGTTGTTGTACAGGCAGAAAGCCTAGGACAGGTAGTAGGAAAATGAAAACTAGGAACAAGAGAAAAAGTAGAGTTGTTTGCAGGACAGGTTCTCAAAGTGCTACTGAACCAAATTATATCACATATTCACTAGAGTGAGCTCACATTGCAGCACTGTACCATTCCCAGCAAATGGTTTAGACATGCAGCTAAAAACAGTGCCCCCACCCAAACAGTGTATCCACTGATATCAGGAAAAAGAGGTGAGGAACCGAGCTTCTCCCAGATACGAAAAGCTAGCAGGTGCAGCCACCGCTCCAAACTCACTCCTGTGATGGACTACAATCTCACGTTTAGTTTACTAATTTGTATTGAAATTAAAGTCCGTCACAGGAGTAAGCTTGGAGCGGTGTCGACTTTACAACACACACAGGGACCATGGGCAACAAAAGTAGTCACCCTCCAGAAGGAAGGACAGTGTCAGAACCAATTCAGAGATGATTTGAGGATCTACAGCTGAGTGATACACAAATAAGATACATTTTTGCTAATAGTTGAGATACTTGAATCTATTTTAAGATTTACTTCCTGAGTTTAATGTCACTTTAAATTTATAACTGTCTATGCAAAGTTAAGAACTGATAAAATCAACAAATGTTACTTAATATATGAAGGAACTAGCTGTAGTAAATACAACTCTGGATCATCCTGGTCTTTCTCTGGTGTTAAAAATGTAAATTCAGAAATATTCTGCAATGTTATGTCTGTCATACTGTAAAATCAGGTCAGTTTTGGATTTCTGCACATTAAAATCTTCTTTGAACAAATGCCAAACTTGGTAGAAAAACAGCAGCTTGTGTGCAAACAAGATATTTTCCAAAATATCAGTTCGTAATGATCCCTTCTGAAGGCTCAACATTTGCAAACAGATTGTAAGGTTTGTTTCCATATCTAAAATGCAGATGGAAGCGTGTTTGTTAAAGAGGCCGTCACATTTAGTTATAAGATTGTTTAGAAAGCACTCAAAGGAATCAAAAGCAATCAAGAATATAGAACTGAAGAGCAAGAAATGAACAGACAGTTAAAAAGACACAGATCTCATTAGAAAAGCAGGCAGGTGTTTGGTAATTAGCAGTCAGAAAATTCATTTCATCTGTTTAGCAAATATAGGAGCAAATTAAAAAAAAACGTCAATTTCATCTAATGCTGAAATATAATACAGGTGATTGTGGGACAAGTGCTCAATCAAAAGCATTTCCTGTACCTTTTCATTTCTTATATATCTTAGATTAGATGCCAAGTTGTCATCAAATCATTATACTTAACTATCTGTAAATTACCAGATTAGTAACTGCATTTCTTAAACGGCTACTGTGTGGTATACAACTGCATTAAACATTTTCAGACTTTTATGGGCAGGGCAATTAAAACCAACAAACCATGGATTTTTTTTTCATTACCAAATAAGCAATAAAAGTGTTTTCACGTTTTTCACTAGCAGGGTTATTCACAAAAGGGTTAATAGTTTGGAAATGGCAGGAGAAGTGAACCACCTAGGACAACATAGCTGAATTGGAGAATTTTTCCAAATCAGTTATGTTGCCTTAGATTGTTCACTTTTCCTGCCTTCTCCACCCTTTGGTGAATAACCCTTAAATCTTTAATTTGATCTAATATGTTGAGAAGGCCCAGTTGCCCGGACGGTATAAAACATAAATCCACTTTATATTCTTTTTTTTTTGCTTCCTCCACCACAAGTAAAGTCAACACAGTAGGGTATGTTCATAAAAGCAGCCTAGGAATACATAATACTTTATAACAGTTCATATGGGTTCTCTTTCGATGTATTTCACTTCTCAATTGCTTAACGAAAGAACATTAGAACAAACAAACAGCATGTGTGCTTATTAGGCTTTATGGGTCTACTCATCAATATTTTCACCCAAGATTCACGAATGTTTCTAATTAAATTTTATGTTAAAATGAGTGAATCATGTGTGAAAGTTGGGTAAATCGTGTGTTAAAACATTGATAAATAGAGCCTATTATTCTTTCAGAAACACAGGGACTTCAATTTTGTTCAAAAGCAATATGTAGTGCATGGAACTCCATAAAACATTGGAGAACTATGGGAGGAGTGAATTACACTCATCCTCATATTTAATGCCAACGGGTGACAACTGTGGCACGTCGGCTCTATTGATCGGGAAGTGAGCGAAAACATACTGCCGATCTGCTCAGTTCTTGATCATCTCCCTGCAGAGAGCGCTCCGCTCCTCGAAGGGATTCCTCCCTCTCAGATCCTCCAGCGCAGACTGACAGAGCCAGCTGTCAATCAGCCAGCTGGGTGGATTTCGACAGTATTGTCCAGTCCCAGCTGCAGCGCTCTCAGCATAGAGCCGGCAATAGCTGCTATATGCTGAGTTTTGGGTCATGGGAAAACACAGTATATGTCCTCCTGTGACCCAAAAGAGAACTCTGGAAAAAAACGTCCCATAGTTCTCCTTTAAGCAGTCTTAAAATAATAATCTAAAATAATAATTTAAATAATAGTCTGATTTGTTGGGGCTGGTGCATATTTGAAAGAGGTGATTGTCCTGCAGTTTTTATATTGAATGTTATCTGCTCTACTCCTGTCTCTTCCCATTCTTTTTTCCATATGGTCTGCTTCTGACACAATTGCCATTGAGTTATTGTAGACTGGGACCTGTGATATAACTTCATTACAGTTTCTGTTTGTGGATTTTTTTTATCTGACTGTCATCTCTGATGAGATCAGGATGGATATGACCCAGGGGGATAGAGTAATAAGTGTATATTGAGCTATACTCAGTCATGAGGTCAGTTTATCTAGTGAGAAGTGATAATGGGTGGAAGTTTCCTTTACCTGCGAAAACTTCAAAATTTCCAAATAGGGCCCTCAAACTTCATTCAGTTATTAATTTTTCACGTATTCACTCACAGTGGGTGTACATTTCAGTGTCTTGTAGATGTTAGCTTGTTTATTGGCACAGTTCATTTTCTTTATATATTAAGGGCCCTCAAACTTCTTTACAGATCCTGAGTCCCTCATTCAATATCTCTAATACCTATAAACTGTTTAGTGGACTATTACAAACCCAAAAAAGAAGAAACATAAATTATAAACACAATACTAAATTCCTCAAACCTGTGTACCCACAAAAAGCTTTTTCATTAATACAAGGATTCAAATACCATGGTTTTTTATAAGATAAGACACAGTTTTCTACTCTGGATGGACATTTCCCTAAGTGTCAGGGACAAATATATTACTTACTTATAAAAAATAAGTCCTTATTTCCCATGAGATCAAAAGTTTCTCCTTATCACATGTATTAAAAATCTTAAGGTAAAATTGTAATACCTTAAAGAAAGTATTTGTAAACAGATTGTCTGTTCAAAATATATATGTATGTGAATATACAGTATATATAAATATATATATATATATATATATATATATAGATATAGATATATATATTAGGGCTGGTAATGATTAAAATTTTCGTGTTCGATGAATCTAATTTTTTTTTAATCGATTAATTTAGATTAATTATAATGCACATACAGATCCAACTACATTGGCCTATACACATACAGCACAGCAATGAAGTAATAAAATGAACTAGGATCAAACTAATCCAGCACGTTATGAATCTCACGTGCCCCACTTAATATGGCCGCCGCTTGAGTGGGGCAACTCAGAATAATAACGTGCTGGATTATAAATGTATTTACATAGTATAGTAAAACAGCAAAGCCCTAAGGGTGATTTAAACATAAGTATTAGCTTAATATTTGAAGTCCATTCCATTTCATGTAAGGACCTGATTGCAACATAATATCAGTAAATTTCAATGGACACATTTCTGGGAGCGAGATGGGGGGGATGAGGGGGTTAATGGAGAGCCACATAGTGCATATATATAAGTTTAAAAGATAAGACAGAAGCTTGGTGCTTCTTGGGCAAACTCACCGGCCCAAGTGGCTCCGTCGGCTAACGAAGGGAGGGAGGAGGAGTCCGGCGACGTCACGGACAACGACATCATTGGACTCCTCCCCCCTTCCCTTCGTTAGCCGACGGAGCCACTTGGGGAAGGGTGGAGGAGTCCGGTGACGTCAATGTCCGTGATGTCACCAGATCTCCGACAGGACTCCCGAAAGCCGGCGGAGATGTGAGTCTTTTCTTTTTCGATCAAAATAATTTTAATCAATCAAAAAGTTTAACGATTAATCGAGGAATTAATCGTTAATTTCCCCAGCCCTAATATATATATATACGTAATCCATATAGGGATTTTGAAAGGTCTATATCCCAGATGACCCAATGACAGGTGTATGTGGATAGCTGCTTTATTTTAAGCATGCAAAGACTGATTATGTCAGAGCATCTTTAAAGTGATTCACAAAGACTCCTGATGCCGGAATGGCTCCTGTTCTTGTGAGTATACAATTTCCTTTTGGAGATGTTAATTTATTAACTTCATGTACAGAATGACACAATAACTCATAATCAGGAGAAAAAATGAAAACATTTTAACACACAATGCAGCAAAAGGTGAACTCAAAGCCCAGTCACTCATTCACACCAGAATGCATCCACCTACAAATCATTATCAACATCCAGGCATATTGTAATCTCTGGCTAATGGCTTTAAACACATATAATCTGAATTTGTTATCTCAGCAGAGAATTCATATTACAATCCACTGTGCGGACCTATTTGGTAATGCCCATCCAACATGTACAGTAAAGGTCCAAACATCCCATGTACATTACAGCCATCAATAACTATGTTTTATATCATATGGCATAAATAAGTCCAATGGGCCATAAACATAAATTTATTGTTGTGACTCAAATACCTGCAATTCAGTAATTTGTCATATGCTCTTGATAAGTTTGCCATCAATTTGTTTAAGAAAGAGTCAATATCATAATATCCTATAGGTCAGCAGCATGTCATAATGAACCTAAAAAAAGGTACAATGCTGTCCCAACAGTGCTGCAAAGTAATCTTTCCTTACTAATAAAGCCATAGCACATCCATATGGTATGCCAGGTATATTATCCAGATGTGATACAGTCTCTCATACCAGATGCACCATATATAATTAAAAGCATCCTCACATACTGTACATCCAGCATGAAGTCTCCAAGTATTGTCCATATGTCCCATAATGTATAGGAAACAGTCCAACAAGTGGTCCCACCAGCTTAATCCACAGGTACCCAAGCTGGCATCTGACTGGTTTCACTGGTCTCATCCAACTGCCTCAGAGTTGTATCCCAGAAAGAGATACAATTGAGCCCTACCTACGGCTGGAGGTTGTAAACCCTGCACCACTTGAGTTTTATAAGCATTTTACAGTAATAGCCAAGCAAATAGACCTTGACACAGATTAGAAAATCTAAAAATATCTAGTATATAGACAGAAGTGGCTTCATAAAGGCTGCAGAAGCCCATCATCGCTGAGATGCAAAAAGATAGGATCAATAACTACTGTGGATGCCAGCCTAATAATGCAGAACAGTATGCATCAGTTTACTTGACTATAACTCTATGACTAATTTGCCTATCTAAAAAAGAATTTCCACTATAATTTGGTACAATGATTTAAAAACGACCCTCCCCAGATTTGTATATCATGAGCTAACAAATTGACAATAATATCGAAAATGTATTTTTCACCATAACATTTTAATAATAAGCTTTTTTTAAACTAAAATATATATATATATATAATGGGTTCTCATTTACTTGAATTGCCAGAGGCTGCTGACTGCTACTGTAAAAGTACTCCATGTAAAAGACACAATGACAGTTTAACCAGCAGACACTGGCTTTCTTTAAACAATGTCATATGTTCGATATGGCTTTATAGTAATTACATGATTATGCCAAGCTGAGTGGCTCTGAGTCTCTGTATCAGAGAGCGTGGCTGTCAGATACAGGGCTGTCACAGAAGACAGAACTTGTACAGATGCTGGCTGCTAGTTCTGCTATAGGACGCTAATCTATCCTCAACACAGTAATATAGGGGATGCAGGTGGAAAGACATTTACTCATAATAAGCTCACATGTAAAACTCTTGCATAAAAACTTGCTTGTTTTTTGCCTTTAGAGGCCTGTTAAGAACGCCATCAAACCAAAGATCAATAACTTATTCACTCTACCCCAGACTTCTTCTTAAAATAGGCCTGTGCCCAGATCATACACAATACGTATTTAATATTCCTAACAAGCTGCAAAAGCACTTTTAAACAAGCTCTTATTCATCTCTGTATCGTGGAGCATTGTGGAGACATTTTCATTTTTAAATTTCACAACAAAGGCAGTAAAATGGTAGCTTTCTTGGCAGCCTGCTAGCTCTCTAATGTTAACAGAAACCAGGTGCTTCTAAGCTAAGCAGAGGAGGAGCCTAGTTTTCTCTCAATGTTTCACGCTTAGGGGCGCTTCTTCAGGAGAGGGACGTTGTCATTCAAATGTGCAGCCCGGGGCGACTGTGCAACATGCTGGGGGCTCCACAGTGAGAGGAGGACGGACACCCCTCGGTTCTAAGCAGTTCCAGGACTTTTGGCTACCCTCGATGCCTCTCAGTTTATGCTGCTCCGGGTGGGATTTGTGGTCCGGGCCTCTCTCCCCTCATGTGCTTCGGTGACTGTGACCCAGGTGCTGTGCCTGGACGGCCCTGCAGAGATGCACACACAAACTGACCCATTTGAATGACAACCTTCCTCTCCTGAAGAATATATACCACATCCATTACAGCGCCCCTAAGCGCAAAACGTTGAGAGAAAACTAGGCTCCTCCTCTGTTAAACCTTCAAAAACGCTGTATCATGTCAAATTACAAACAATCATGTCTCTGTTAAGTCTGATTATCTAATCATGTTAATTATGTCTAATCATGGCTTTCTACTATCATGCATTGTAATTCTATCAATCATGTTATTCACATATATATGAAGGACAGAACAGAAATAGAGTGAGCTTTTCAGGGAGATATACAAATTGTATATCTCCTTTATATTTCTCCTTTTTTATTTTCTCACCTACCTGCCTCAGTCAGTCCTCGCCTCGTGCCAGTCTGCCTCTTTCCGGATGTCCTGGACGTGAGTGAGGCACCCGTCCGCACAGCCTCACGTCCTCCAGGGAAGCCCGTGACATGTCACGCTATGCGGGTGGGGGCCGGGGGAGGAGCTACCTTTAGGATGTGATCGTGCAGATCGCATAGGACAATATGTTATGGCATTGCTGTATGCGGCCGCTGCCATAACGTATTATACTATGCGATCCGATCGGCAATTTTCTGCGGGCAGCGGGCTCAAGGGGCAGATGCTTCGGGCCCCACAACTTTTATTGGGCCCGGGGCAAGTGCCCTCTTTGCACTGCGTTAAAGACGGCCCTGTATCTGCCCACCCTTTTAACTTCCCACCCGGGAGCCACAGAAGCTGCACACATAGAAATAAATGTGGCTGTACGCAGGTTTATGACAGACTTGTAGCCCCCAGGTGGGGAAATACACCTGGAATTTTGGTGTATGGCCCTACTTGGCCATGTGCATGAGCCCTAAATCTATCCAATTTTTTTTATAAAACTTCTTTGACAAAATATAAGCATGTTGGATATACTGTATACAGGATAAGAACAAGGGGAGATATACGAGTTCTTTGTACGTACTGGTCACTGGAAGGTTGTAAATACACAGTCTTCAAAGATATTCTTTACGCCTACGCTCTGTTGGGATCGTATGCTTAGTATCAGTTTAGGAAGAATAACCTTTCAAAAAAAGTACACAGGGGTTGATTTGACCTTAAGTTTTGATTCCGATGAAAGAAAATAACTGCATCTCAAGGCAACTTTCTAAAATTGTATGATGTTGTTGAAGGCACAAGGCTGTTGATTAAAGTAATTGCAGCATTGAGAGCGTAACAAAACACAGCACAAGTTAAGCTAGCATCACACTGGGTGCCTGTGTGAGTCACTTTATTTTCCTGCACCTTGAGAAGCAAAAATTAGATTTCAAGGCTGAACAGCAGAAATTTATAACACCTGTAAAATTCTTTATACTCTGCTATGAAACATGTCAGCACTGAAAAAATAAATTATTTTGGTTATGTACTTCTTTTTACCAATGTTACATGATATACACAAGAAATGGATTTTATGACTTGTAATATTTAGAGCTAAACAGTATATCATACCTTATGGTAGCAATAATAATATATTTAATGCAAAGTGATGGCTATAGCGTTCAGTTGTGTTTGTATTAATGTATCCAAAATGCAATTTGCCTAAACCCCAATTACAGTCACAGAAATACATATTCAGTCAGATAAGCATTGTATTAACAACGTTTCATTGCCCTACCTTAACGTTAGCAGTATATGAGTTCAGTACTCTGTCTAAGTCCCCGTTCACCCCTGGCGTTTGTAGCTCGTATTTGTCAGCACGAAAAAGCTCCGCACAAGCCTGTAAGCATGCACCTCTTTTTGGGGAGATCAGCGTGATGTGACCCTATTCCAAATCGTGCTGATCTGCTCAAGAAAGAAGCTCATGTACTTTTTTCCAGCGACCGGCTTTTTTCTCCCTAGCGCAACGCTATGCATAAATTAACGCGAACTATAGAAATCAATAGGATTTCTTGTGCTGAGCTTTTCTGTGCTGACAAATACGAGTTACAAATGCCCTGGTGTGAACAGGGACTAAATGTGACTGTGAGATTCAGTAGGCACTACAGCTTGACCTCACTGCCCACTGCATCCGAAATCTAACAGGCATAGCCCTACACCCCTTCTTTTCCTCAGTACTACGCATGTGTGTGAACAAGTTTGTGAAGAGTAGTGTGGTCTATAATCATCAATGATAGAACAATACACAAAGTAAAAGGTCAGAAAACACACTTTCACTTAGGCCCCATTCACATCTTTCAGGCATTTTGTTTTTGGTGCTTGTAGAGGGGTTTTACACTTTCGTGCTTGCATTTTGAGCAATCTTTACTATTATTATTATTATTAGCTAATGGAAAACATGTTAATGGGCTAGAAAATGTGTGAAAAACGTGTGGTTTTCACACACTGCCAATAAAGCCTACTGGGGCCAAAATGCACAACCCATAAGAAGCTTTTTCATTTGACAATCTTTAAGCAACACTACGCTCAGGAGTGAACGGGCACCATTGAATTTAATGGAACTCCTAGTGTCGAGCATTAAAGCTTTAAATTGTGCTTTAAATTGCTCAAATGTGAATGAGAATGTGAATGAGGACCTTAGAGAAAAGGGTATTATTATTAAGAGTAATATAAAGTGTGAAACCAAAGTGTTAGGTACACAAAATGTTGGGTCAAAGTGGACTAATAATTGAAGAGGTAAGAACTGCTATATTCTATGCAATATATAGAAAGGTTTATTTTAGCTAAGCAATACTCTGAAAAATCTGTGCCCCTGACTTCTAGTTCCACCAGATTTGCAGTGAGATTATCACTACTGTGCTGCTCACTGTTCTTGCAGGAGAAGAATCTATACCAGAGGACTTGCAATGCAGACATCTTTCTGCTTCAGCTTCATTTATTCTGTGATCTGTGCTTCGTTCTCACATGTGCTGATTCTTGGTCTCTGCTTTCAAGTTAATCAGATTACCAGGTCCTCAGACATGAGTCAAGAAAATCCATGCTCCTTTATGAAGAGGACCACCTCCACACGCAGACATAGTGTGGGCCAAGGTATAGTGAGATAGTAATGGGGAAGAGATCGAGTGCATGGAGCCCACAGGAAATGCAAGTGCCTAGTCCTTTGCCCTCCGCTTGTCTTTTTTGGGGGAAGCTTCCACAGTACAGGTTCTCCTTAATGCTTCCTCGATTGCTAATACTCTTTTATTACCTGCTTGTTTGCTAAAAGGCAGATTCTGCATACCAATGATGTTTGCTCTATATTACAGAGTAACATTTGGAAGCCATGAAGCAGGTTTCATTCTGACTGTAGAGAACTCATGAGTTTTAAGCTGCTCTACGGATTCAATGTATAACCAATTAAAAACTAAGAATATTGTAATGATTACTATTACTTTTATTATTATTATTATTACCAATTACTGATGGGCAAATCTGCTTAGGTTCAATTCACCAATTGTTCGGTGAATTTATTCAAAGTACGGCAAAACAAAACTCAGATAAGAATCCCATTGAAATCTATGGGGTGGGATCTTGCTGTTAAAATATGGCCATTTATAGGGCCAATAGGCGAACTACAATAACAAAAAGGCATGGAAAGCTTGGCACTGCAAGAACTTTAAAATACAACAAGAACTTTAAAAATGTACTGTACACTGGATAGAGGTTTTTTTTAATGCAGCATAGAGAGCAACACTGAAGATACACAAATCCTTTCAATACCATGCTTGGGGGATTCTATAAAGCTATACATGGTGTTGCAAAACAGTATGATTTTCACAGACAGTCTCAGCAACAGCATACACTGACATTTAGACTTGCTCTGGGTCTGACCTACATCTTCTATACAGCTCAAAGAAGCCTTAACTTTTGCCAAGGGAGACCCCCCAAGCAGAACAGGGATAGAGGTATAAAAAAAATAGCCCTGTAAATAAGGTATCAGCAGTAACACATATTTTCTGATTTGCCACATATGGATTATTTGCTAATTAAAGTTAAAGTAATTATATAGCCAAAACCTTTTTTTTTTTTTTAAAGTTTTGGATAGAGTGGGGAAGGATAAAACCCCCCTGTAAGTGTATTTTTTGCTGTCTGTGTCCCATTGGGGAGATCTCCCTTCACTTCCTGTTCCTTAGGCATATCAGGAAGTGAGAAGGAATCTCTACAACTTGAGGAGAAATCCCTTCACTGGAACCGATGTCCTCATTGCAGGATTTACCCTCACCTTTTGCATTGGCATCAACTTTTGGATTTTCCATCACTTTTTATAGTGGTGACAACGGTAACCAGGACAAACAGAGAGGGTGAATCACCCTAGCAGGGACATAAACAGCAATACAAACCTGATAGGATTTCTATTACTACCCTACTCTATCCATAACTAACAACAAACAGGTTGGCTGTGTAGTACATACACTTTAAGGCTCACCTGTGCTTTTGTGAGGAAAGCTACAAAACATCTACTATGGTGAGGTATGTCTACAAATTGGAACCTTTGCTTTTAATTATACTTGAGTCTAAGGAACTTTTGTGCCAATCAACAGACAACATGTAATATTAGTAAATCTGTTTATTCCCAGCAACACTGTTCTTTATTTGAAAAACTGTGATAAAGGGGCTGCATTTTGGCCCCTAAAACATGCTAGCTTTGTGTTCAATTTGGGCTTAGTGTTCAAATAAAAAAAAGCTTGTTTCTGGACTTCAATATCACAGTGCGGCACTTCAAATCTAGTTCTACTAAAGCTTTCTTCATGGCAGCCTCACTCATCCTGAAAATATTTGTGTTAATGTTGAAACTTTGATAAGCCTACTGGAACAATAATGCCATATTTCTGTGTATAATTTAGACCGTGTATACACTCAAGAGAAATCTGAAGTTTTATTAGTACATGGTTGACTGAGATCCTCCTACAGAACCTCACACGATCCTACAATCCCTTCCAGCAAATACCCTTACCAAGGACAAGTCAGTGAATGTCAAGTATTAGCTAACTGAAATCCAAGAATCAGTATTAAGAGAACAGATGTTTAGAAACCTCAGAATTTTACAGACTCTGTGTATTAAATATTCCTTAGACTAACATTTATCAGTAAAAAGAAAGTTTGACAGTAGTGTACATAGCCCTCCCAACAGCAGGATGACCCTAGTAATCCTTAAATCAAAAACTGGCAGAGCAGTTAATCCCAGACAAATTCAGCATTAACAGCGTACCGTTCTTTTCTACTACATTTCACATTGTTCTAAACCTATGCTTCAGTACAGAAAACAGACTGAAATAACAAATAGCTTGCATAGGATCATCTAAGAAACCTAAATGTGAGCCAGAAATAGAACTCTTCTATTCACTTGGGGGGTTCCAGGCTTAATGCACAAAGTTCTCAAACTCTATTCCACAGTCCTACCTCCTAAAAGTGCTCACACCTCCTTCATTACACATTACGATACAGTGTAAAGACCAATATCTATAACTATAGCAGCTCACGGTAACAAAACACAATTAACTTAGAAGAGTTTAAGGACCCTCTCTGGAGTGGCAGGTAACATGTCATGTCAGGTAACTACAATCTCAATACAAATTAGTAAACTAAATGTAAGATTGTAGTCCATCATGGGAGCGAGCTTGGAGCGGTGACTACTTTACAAACAGCCATTTTTGGAGGGCTGTCTGTTGTGAATACTTTACAACACACACAGGGACCATGGGAAAAAAAAGAGGGAGCGCTGTCACTTCAGGATGGCTGAGCGGTGAGGGGAGAAAGCTGCTGGCTGTCAGATCCTGGCCGAGTGGCTCTCTCTGGGGGAGAGCAGCGGGGATCGGAGGAGAAGCTGGAGCCTGTGCCGTCTATCTTCTCCCTGCCGCGCAGCTGCGCCCCCTCTCAGCTGCGCCTGTGGTGAGTGCCTCACTCGCCTCATAGTAGCTACGGCCCTGCACCACTTGCAAGCTGCTACTGCACTTTCAATAACATGCTCATTCTCTCCAGAGCAGACTTTCTCATTTGTAGTCTCTCTCTGTGTTTGTGGGAAGTATCTTCACATAAAAAGTTCACACTTTACACCAGGGGTCTCAAACCTTCGGCCCTCAAGCTGTGGTGAAACTACAAATCCTATGATTTAAGTAGGGTGCCCCTTCAGAAATGTTGCTGTAGGCCTCCATGCTTTCCCTTTACTCTTCTAGTAAGGACACAGTTTTACAGAATTACTGCATGATTTCCTCAAATGTTCGCAGCTCATCCCAAGGCAATTGGGGCTCAATGGTTAGAGTAAGAAACACATGTGATGTAATCCATTAGAAAAGTGGCAGGACTGTTTCCACATATCAATACTACCTCACTTTACTTTGCTCCAAGAAACAGTTGCTCTACTCAAAGACTCTGCAGGGTCACAAAATGTCCATATCTAAAATATTGCGTTCAATGCTTCCAGTTATATCTGATCTTATGAGCCCATCACTTGCAGTCCTAAAATGGCAGGATGATTTTGCACAGAACTAATGTGAAACTCTCCCATACAATTTCAGTTTAATCAGTTACAGAATATAAAGCAGCATTTATTGTATCTTCACTGTGGTAAGGCCGACGACCATACATACAGTACTTTGTTATCTGATGAGTGACACTGCATGAAGCTGGTGAAATGTTCAGCTATCCACTGTGTGCAGTAAATGCAAATTAAAGAAGGATTTCTAAAAGTCCCAGCCTTATTAATATTCTAGTCTGGAGCAGAATACATGAGAATTATTACTTTGGTTGAGATAGATTTGTACTGCAGGTCCTTTGAAATTAAATGCAAAAGTAAAGATTAGGCGAGTAGATTTAACTAGAATTATTTAGGAGCACAATGACACCGACAATAAAATGTAGTTTTGTTATGAAATAAAAAGTGGAAATACACTACATATGCAGCCTATTTCATCCCACTAGACGGAAGCACTAATTTATTGTTATAAAGATGTACTACCTGCTAGTAATCAAAAGAGTTGTACAGCGCCTCGGTGCCATTTCTAGGCATCGATTTGTTATGAGAATGCTCATGCTTTGCTAACTTGAAGAAAGTAAAACAACTCGAAAAAAATAGTTTGAATATTTTAAGTTAGTGAGATATACAGATCTGAAGTCCTTAAAAGTGTCTGCACTCTAAATGGAAAATGTAACCCAAGGCAAACAAACTAAATACAAATGTACAAGGTTGATGTGCCCTTTTTTTGTTCTTCTTACCTGTGCTGGAACAGACTGATGAGTTCATCTCTCTGTCACTCTGCTCTTTACTCCTATGAGCATGCCTTTTGCACTACAGCACAACTGATCGCCTCCTTATAATGCCTTTTTCTGTCTCTCAGTTTGAGATCTGCTGTACAGGAACTGCAGCAAATCAAATTCAGAATACACTGCTTGCATTAAACAATGCATTAAATAATATATTAATAAATGCGGAGCTGCATTTATTTGTCTTTTATATATGCCTGGAGTCAGGATCAGCCCTATATGCCACCTGAGGGGGCTGGGGTTGGGGGCGATTCTCTGCTCCCAGCTCCCTGGCAACCAATGACGTTAGTGAGCTGGGCGGGAAGCCAGACAGAGCGCCACAGGTTGCTAAGAGCTCGTAGCAACCTGGGACGCTGTGGCCGCCCCTCTGCTGCCCCCCCCACACATGCTGCCCCCCTAATGAGATGCCGCCTGAAGTGACCACCTCAGGCTGCTACATTATAGGGATGGTCCTGCCTGGAGTTCACTTGAGCATGATTTTGAAGCTTCTTATGTGTTTGTATTTTCAAGCTTCAGGCATTTTTGTTTTGGCCAATAGAAAGCATTATTATCTGGGACATTGTATGCGATCCTTGTATCTGCTTCCTGGTTTTTCTGTGTGATGTTGTGGTGTCTTGTGCTTTCAGAGCTCCCAATATGGGAAAACTTCACACCCAATTTCTTCCCAGATCATCAACTGATTGCCATGGTTCTTGTCATGGACATTACGGGGGTCATAGAGGTTCCTATGGGTCCTCACCTGGCAGGTGCAAGTCTCCACATCCAGCATAGACTAGGGTTGCCACCTGTCTCTCATTTGTCTTTCCTGGCTGTCTCTCCTCGCTCTCCCCTGGCTGTCTCTCCTCACTCGCTCTCCCCTGACTGTCTCTCCTCGCTCTCTGCCCTGGCTGTCTCTCCTCGCTCTCTGCCCTGGCTGTCTCTCCTCACTCTCTCCCCTGACTGTCTTTCCTTACGTTCTCCCCTGGTTATCTCCACTCGCTCTCTCCCCTTACTCGCTCTTCTGGCTGTCTCTCCTCTCTCTCTCCCCTGGTTATCTTTCCTCTCTCTCTCTCCTGGCTGTCTCTCCTCGCTCTCTCCCCTGGTTGTCTCTCCAAAGTGCTCAGAAGAAGGAAGAAATACTGGCACTAAAGCTGAACTCTAGACAGATATAAAAGACACAAAATGAACCCAGCTCTGTTTTAACTGATACAGCCCCAAAAGTATTTTTAATGCAAGCCATAAGCTGTGTAAATCTCAGGACTGGATGGACTGAAATACAAATCATTTTGTAAATTATAGAACATACAAAACGGGGAAGGAAGGTTAATAAAGTATAACAACAAAGATTTGTTAAATCAAGTTAAATGGAGGGTCCCCTGCTTCGATATGTTAGCAAAAGATACAATTTTCACAGGGGATCCCACCATTCTTTCAAAGTATACAGCAAATGTTTATAAAAATATATTTATTTAGAATATATTAAAAAACATGCATATCAAAAAATATATATCAAAACATGAACAAACATATATATGACTGCATTCGGCTAATGGTTGAAATAATGCATGTGGAAACAATAAATAAAGGGCACACCCTGGAAAGCCTCAATATTTTCGTATATGGTTGTTATACTTGGTATCAAGAGAATTTTCTTGTATCTAGAACTTCCACAAAGTAGGGAAATAATGTCAGTTTTTTAGAACAAATAGCACTAAAGAGTTAACATACACGTGTATGGAGGAAAAAAGGAAGAAAAAGAATAGTCAACATCTAAAATACTTCATGTAATTTATAAAGATATGTGGGTTCAACTCACAGTGGTGTGTTTCCTCGTTCATGGGTCAGAATCCGAAGATGAAGGTAATATTGCCACTGATGTAAGGAGATCCAGTTGTAAATACAAGTGGTTCAGGAGATATTTAGCTTTTTCTCCACCGCAGAAAAATGCCTATACTGAACTAATATCTTTATTCCAGCGGTAATTGTCTCCAAAGTGACAAAACGGAGGAGAGGATATCCTTTTGGCTGGATCAATATGGCGTGGCTTTATATCCTGCTCAATGGTATTTATTTTACCTCCTGAATGAAGATCAAGAGATCGAGATAATTTTGCCGTCAAGCGTAACGAAACTTGGTGGTAGATGCAGTAGGTTAAATATCTCGGCTTTCCTGATCGCTGTAGATATGCGCCTTTACTGAACAGCTGCTCTGGTTCGTTTTGTTGCCTATATGCTGCTGTGAAAGGGTTTATTAAAACATGTATTACTAAACTTACAGTTTATTAACATTTACTTCTTGGTCTTTTTAGGCCTGGTGATGTAGCCCTGGCCTCACAGTTTCCCCCTGGGAAGGCAACATCACTATTCCTTTCCAGGGAGATCACGTGTGTTAACTGTGAGATCTCGTGAGAGTTTGCAAAATTTCAGATCTCAGGGAAGCATGTTTTTATACTATTTTTAAACATTGCCATGGCTTCTGCAACAAGTGGTGGCTTGTGGAATGCAGCTTATGTTGCCATAGCCATGACAATGTATAAACAATTAAAAAGCACCAGATGTCATACAGCGCCAATGCTTGAGGTCTGGCGCTGACATCATTTGTGGACCAACAGCAAAATCACTGAAGAAGCCACCAATGATATCTAGATGGCAGCGTGGGAATAACGGAGGAGTAAAAAATTTGTATTATATATCTTTATTTTTCTAAGATACATACAGTAGTGCTGGCAGTTTCATGAGGGGGGTGCAATTTAATATAGATTTAATAACTACCTTCCATAGCCCAATATTACCGCTCCTTCACAGCGGTACCAGAGAGAATGGCGGGTGCGAACAGGCCGAGCCCTTCTTGCTCCAGCATCTGCAGTTACTCGCAGAAAAAAAGTCTGGTCACACACAGCAAGCTTCACTGAAAAGTTTATTGTAGCACAGGAGGATAATAACAAGTCAAATTTAGGTACTAACATTAATCTGCCTTAATTGGTGTTCTATTGCATCTGTCGGGGCTCAGTTTTAAATGTATTTGCTTACCTAAACTAGGCTAGTCACCTTTAAAGAGGTAGCTTCAATCTTTATGAGAGTGGAGACCCCTGTTTCTTGCATGCTTGCCCTCCCTCCTTTTCCCTTTTTGCACTTCTTGTTTTTCTCTCTTGTATCCCTTCTCATGCCATGTCTGTGACAATTTGGACATATTTCCTTGGATTGTGGCTAATGCCCAACCTTGTCTTTATTACCTAGTATTTTAATGACTGCATTATTAAACATTATCCTTGTACTATACTATATATATTTCAGTGTGACACCTTCATTTGAATATGTTACATTATTCAAAATGAACAATACTTTCTATTTAACAGACATATGCCCTCCAGTTTCCCATGGCTTTTAAATAAAAAATACATTAGTGAAGAAAATCTGAATATGCTGAAGATGTTGTCATTCAAAGTTTTAGTTAATTAAAACCATAAAGATGGAGCCCATAACTTCAGAATTGAATGTGTGTAAAGCAAAGTTGACTTTGGTAACACAACAAAATGAGAACAAAGAAGTGTCATCTTTATTAAAGACCTTTAGACATAGCTGCAGATTCGTAACTAAACATTGTAGCTCCCTGGGAAAATAATATATTTATGGTGTTAAAATGTAATAATGAAATGTGTGTCATTGGAAAGATGTGAAGATGTGAAATTACAGCACAGCCAATTTTCAGAACAGTTATTACCTATCACACTTCAAGGTAAGTTATATAAAGATGAGCATGGCAGCCAGCAGTGTCAGATTCTGTGCCTTCGGAATACAGAATATTCTTCGTTGAGTTACTGTACTCTAATCCAACCTTTGTGCAAGAAAGTGACAAGTCTTTAAAAGAAACTGTCATGTATTTCAATGAAATATTTATTGTGTATTGCATTACACCTTGAATAACATTTAATTTTGCAGTTTAGTTGATGTGTTAAGCTTTGTATGTCATTGCATGCTTCAGGTGAAATGTTTTAAAGTTTTAAAGCGGAGTGTCTGTTCATCTATGTCCAAATAGTCATTTCTGAATGGTAGAACAGCATTAACAGAACCAGCCCATTCAGATGCAGTGCTAGTCTTGTCATTGTCTAGCATGAAAATACATTCTTGAATTAATTAACTCTAAGTTTTGTTGAGAAATAATTGTTGGGTAAACCCCCATAGACTCTATAGGGTCATGTGGAGTGGGGAATTTATAGGGTCATCCAGATGGCAAATAATTGTTTTTAGAAACTTAAAACTGGTCCAAACATAGTGGCTAAAAATATGTTTAGCAATTTCACATCTGTGGCAGCAAAGGTTCTGTAAGATGTATTAAATAAATTGAATAATTTATGGTAATTTATAATGTATATTGGCTTATTGGAGAAATGTAACATATTCGCAAGATAAGAAAGGTGTAACTGTTGCATTTTAGAGCTGAACTATAGGCAGATATAAAAGACACATATTAATATAGCTCTGTAATGACTAATACATTATTACATTTCTTTTTTATTATAAACAGAAGCAGTGTAATATTTATTACAAAGATGCATTAAATTGTGTCTTTTATAATTGCCTATAGTTTCTATTAAATTAGCCCTCATTGATCTCATAATTACATGACCATGAATTTGTGGCTATCACTAAGATTCAAATTCAGGCCAAGGAGAGATTAGGGTCAGTTGGTAAACTAAAATTTTAGTGATGAGGTGTTGTGTACCCCCAATTCCCATGTTCACAGTTCTTCACTAAGTGATGAGGTGTTGTGTACCCCCCAATTCCCATGTTCACAGTTCACAGTTCTTCACTAAGTGATGAGGTGTTGTGTAACCCCCAATTCAGCGTCATTCGGGGACACCGATCTGTCATTAAACAATAACAACTGGGCGGAGCCGACCATGACGTCACAGCCGGCTCCGCCCAGTTGTTGTTCATTGGCCGGGACCTGCTAGAAGACTCTGGCATGTGCCGGCCAATAGGAAACAAAACAATAGGAAAATAGTTTTTATTTTGTTGGCATCTGTCAGATGCTTCATTATGCTCCGGGAGTGCGTCGTGTGCGGTCAGCTCGGTGGGCGTAATTTTTTTTTCTTTTTTTTATTATTCTCTTTCTTATTTGCTTAACTTTCTTTGAATTTCCCTATTTTTTTTACATTTTTTAAAATAACTTTTAAAAAAATGTTATCATTCATTTACATTTTATTCTATTCTCGGTGGAAATCGGCTATTCACTCACTGCCGTTCGGCCCCTATGAGAATAGGGGCGAACGGGAGCGAGTGAGCTACCAGAGCTTCGGCTCAGCCGATCCAGATGTTGAATCAGCTGAGTTGAAGTCTCTCTGCAGAGCATACTCGGCTGACTGAAGGCAGCCAATGTACGGCTGATTTCAGCTGATGTAAGGCTGAAATCAGACGTACTGAGCCGGAGTGAATAGCCGTCATTTGGCTCTGTTCACTTTGGCTCGGATATTCACTTGGCTGCCTTAGGCAGCTAAGTGAATAACCACCTTAGTCTGTTTTTCTTTTAGTTACCTCACATGTGCTTATTGCGTAGACTGATGCCACTTAATACACTTGTAATATTCATACCCACTCTCAGACTTGATTCACTTTTTGCCATTTTTAATCTTTTTAGTTTATATTACTGCAAAAATGTCCCATTGTGGAAATCTGGGTGTGGCTCGCCATAGGAGATTCTCTTCCCTTTTTGGGGTGCCAGTGATCATGCAATAATTTAATGGGGAAATGGGTTTTGTATTTAATCATGTTACAATGTGTTTTTTTAAATCATGTGTAATTCTTAATAATGTTATTTAGTGGATGTGGGAAAAATAAAGTTGCTTGAAAATAATTGAAAGTATTACCAGTGATGAGCTGTGAGAGCACCTGACTGTGGCAAGCAAGTGTGGACCGACCTGGATCGATACTATGGTTTATTAATAGCAAAAGATCTTATCTTCTAAAGGCCTAATGTTTCCAGAGTTATAGCAGAAGATCCAGCACCTCAGATTCATACCCTTTGAACTATTTTAGGATAGCAGCCTGCCTGTTTTATCTTTAGGTCTACTAAGCAAGGCTGGTTACTCCCCGTAGTGATGTAGCACACCGCTACATCAGATCTATGTGTTCCTTCCAAAGCTGCCCAGACAATATTCATTAATCTCAGGACAAGGGAATTCAAAGAATCAGATGTGCTTTATCATGCTATGCGTAATCACTGAATGACATTTATATTCCTAAACTGAGCAATACATTGGGAGTTTTAGAATCTGCACAGGGAATATGTCCGTATGCAAGTGGATTATTACAGTAGATCATGAAATTGATCCACTATACACCGAAACGAAAAACCTTTGATGGGAGAAAATAAGGACACAAAAAAAATTAGATGGCAATGAGCAAAAGGACATAAAAGCCACAATGGAGGCACTACATCACATGCTACTGTTTCTGTACATGTTTCTGTACCTGTATTCTGCTGGAAGAATACAGGTACAGAATCCACTATAGACACTACAAAGAATAGGGGCATAAAAGCCATTTGACACCAGGGAGCAGGAAACACACCAGACAGAAGTAAGGTACTCTTACAGCCAGTAGAGGAACACTAGGTAACACATAAAGCACATCGTAGATGTACTCTAAAATGTCCTGAAATGCTTGTGCTGCAGAGGTGCCAAATATTGGTGGATTTTGTGTATGCAGCCGGCAATTAGAGAGCTTGCATGTGCAACACTTTTACATTTTGATGATATGATTGCAACAAATTCATTAAAGGAGAACTATGAGATGAGTGATTTCCACTCACCTCATAGTTCTAGCCGACCTGTGACAATGAGACTGTCACAGGTCGGCTCAGTAGATCGGGAGGTGAGCGAACACATACCGGGTTCGCTCACCTCTCGATCCTGTCACGGCTCTCTGCCGTGACAGGGGGAGGGGCTGGATTCCCCTCTCCCCGCTCCGATCTCCCAGCTCTGACTGGAGGAACGGACGAAGCGGGTACAGCTGGCTCTGCCTCTAGATAGGCAGAGCCAGCTGTCACTCACGCAGCTGGGCGGATCTCGACGTCGATGTCGGGATCCGTTTCGGCTGCGGCGTCTCAGTATACCGAAAACTGTAGCTCACGGTATACTGAGCTTAGGGTAACGGGAGGACGCTAGTGTGTGTCCTCCCGTTACCCTAAGGAGAACTATGGGGAAAAACACTGACCCCATATTTCTCCTTTAAGAAATATTGCCACATCAGTAATAAGAAAAATGGGAGGTAAATAAGTCCTCTTCCAGGTTGGAGTAAATTTTGTCACACATGTAAGTATTGTGTCTGGGACAAAATTCTGTCTGTGGCAATTCTGCAATAGATTACAAACAGTTACATGAATCTGTCGCAAGTTGAACAGATTATTTCCGTGGACACATGAGCTCTCTAATTGTCGGCTCCATGCAAAATATTCACCAATACCAGAAGCCTCCTCAACACAAGCATTTTGGGACCTTTTATAGTGCACCTTCTATCCTACCTACCATTCTTGAAATTGCCCACCTTGGGAAACTAAGGTCTTGTTCTCCCTATGCATTGAATGTGACCAAATACCGAAAGAAAGTTCTGTGTGGAGACAGAGATAGTCTCCACTTGCTGGAAGACATGTTGCATACCTTTTGATGGTTTACTGCAATCTACGCATATGTACATATATAATTCCACTATCGATTCCTATTTGTATAGAGCTACACTCTTTAGGGCTCTCCCGTCTCTATCCCCACTTACTTTATTTATTCCATTCTCCATTTTTCCCAGAGAGACTATGATACATCTAAAGCACCTATCAAGGTAAGGATCAACAGGACAGAAGAAGCATCAACATGACCTTTAAATGCAGCAAGTGGTACAAATTCCGTTATCCCCTTGGGGACAGTGAAATGATCTTGTTGAATTTATTTCTTGAACACATTTTTTGTTCATAATGTTTCTTTTTTTTTCCTTTGTCATGTGGTGGTAAATTATGTTTTATTAATGAAAAAATATAGTTATGTATTTCATTGCGTATGTCAGGCTGTTATTATAGGCAGAGAGCTGAGTGAAGCGATTGTTAAAATTTAATACGGTATTGATTTTTGCCAAACCACGCTGGCTTGGTACATAGTTTTGTTTTAAGGGCTCTGTTATACAGCACATAGCACACAAAACACTTTGTTGTGGATCATAAGCAGCAAAAACTGTTCACCTGAATTGTTGTTAAATCGTTACGCTGTATGTTAATTCTTTTTTATTGAACAGAAACTAGACACAACTGCTGTGGGGGAAATTATATATACAGTATATTTATCTTCCAACTTTGAGACAATGTACTTAGGCAATGGACACACCCCTGCCATGCTCCCAGTTATACTGACCATTAAGAATTTATATGCCAAAAATGATTGGTTAAACCCAGAGCTGTCTTTGTTCACCATTACTTTTCCTTTAATTTTGCTTTTCAAAATAGCAAACAAGATGATTAAGAAATAAGATTTTAGTGCAGAATAACTTTTTTGATGGTTAAATAGTATCTTTTCATAGATAAGAGGGACGAGGGACAGGAGGATTTGGCTCCAAATGAGGGACAGTTGGGAGGTATGTATATATATATATATATACATAGTATAGCTACATATATGTACACACACACAAACACAGTTTAAATATTCAACTAATAAATAACATCCTGTAAAGCCTTACTGACATTTTACCTTCAATGATCATTTTTATCTATGCACTTTAGGCCCCATATTTAAAGGAGAACTATGAGGTGAGTGCTTTTCACTCACCTCATAGTTCTAGCCGACCTGTGACAATGAGACTGTCACAGGTCGGCTCAGTAGATCGGGAGGTGAGCGAACACATACCGGCGTTCGCTCACTTCTCGATCCTGTCACGGCTCTCTGCCGTCACAGGGGAGTGACTGGATTCCTCCCTCCCCGCTCCGATCCTCCAGCGCTGACTGGCGGAACGGACGTGAGAGGGGGCGGATACATCTGGCTCTGCCTCTAGATAGGCAGAGCCAGCTGTCAGCAGCAGCTCGCAGTATACTGAGCTTAGGTTGGTGGGAGGACGCTAGTTTGTGTCCTCCCGTTACCCTAAGGAGAACTATGGGGAAAAGCCCTAACCCCATATTTCTCCTTTAAAAACCTATCCTATGCCATTTGTTTATTTTAAAGGGTAATTCCACTTTCCCAGGCTAATTTGGGAAATTTACCCCCACCAATCTGCCCCCTCTCACCCTCTGCCTTGTTGCTTCTTCCCCTCCATGGCTGCCGTACCATACAGCGCAGCCCTGCACTCAGTATTTTACAGTCCGTTTTTGCTCGCAAATCTTGCTTCTTCTTGTTAAGAAGTGCTTCTCATGGCTCAGCAAGTTCAGAAATGCTTCTCATTGGTCAGAGCAGTCACATGACCAATAAGTGCTCGTTAGACCTCACAGCGTCCTACCCCGGCAGTTGTGGAGGGGAACGTGCGTTCATTGACAGGTAGATAAGAGCTGGGGGGCAGATTGGTGGGGCTAATTCTATTTTGCCAAATTTGCCTGGGAAAAGTGGCATTAACCTTTAAACAAGCGCTGGATATTGATATTGATATTTCTTTTTAGATTCTTATGCAGTTTCCTCAGGCTACTATTCCACTGAAACTTGACTTAGCACAGCACAAAAATACTTCAAAAAAGCTAAAAAAAAGTTTTAATTTTTTACATATCGATTGTGATTCTTACTTTTTTTGTTGGAGTTACACTTAAAAAACAATTAGAATATATGCATTGGCTTGCGTATTCATTTCTTTTGTATTTCTAGTGTTGTTGACCCTACTGCGCCACACAATTTGAGCAAGAGGCCACCCAGATGCTGCTTTCCAAAGAAGAAAACAATATGCAAATTGAGTGAAAACAAACAATTACATGTGAACAAAACACTGCGCAGCGTTTTCCATCCTCACCAAACCCAAAACCCCCAACTGCCACTCATCAAGTCTATTCAAGGATGGCATGAAATGTTAATAGGCTTCTTATCTGGAGGAGAGAAGAAAAAAAAAGCATAATCCTATTTATTGTCAAAAACCATTATCATACTGTATACAAAATCATTACAAATGGATCCATCTATTAAAGAGGAAGAATAAATGTGCGCTGCTGTGAAAACAATAGGTTGTTAGATTACTTTTGTACAGCTAAATATATGATTTCCCCTAAATCTCTCTGGCAGCTAAATTAATATTGATTTAATGGATTTAATTGACCTTTACTTGAGAAACTTACAATAGCCAGAACGAAGTGCTGATGGCTTTTGTTTTTAAATGGGAATCCTAATTTTAGATCATGATATATGTCTAACTAATTAGTATTAAAGTGTCATACTGACATCTGCTGGGCAGCACTATATAGCTTTACTTTCCAAAAATCAGTACAGATAAAAAAGAAGTTTGATACTAACAACTTGTAGCATCCTGGCTGGCATGGAACTACATAGCCCCCCAGCAAATTAAAGGGGACCTATAGAATTTTTAATGTTTTTACATACCTTTTATGAAGTCTCTAATGATGTCAAATACCATCAATACACCTAATAGAGGGATTGTGTCTTTTTTATCTAGTTGTAACATGAATGAGTTGTATTTTCTGGTGTTTGCCCTTTTGATTTATATTACATTTTCGATAAAAGATCCTTCCTTACAAGATCAGTTTGATCCAAAAGTAATGCTTTAAATGGATCACCTAGCTCAAATAACTATCAGACCTCTTATATATCTTGGGGACACCAATAGCAGGCTCTACCTACTGGTGTTCTGAGGTCTGTCCTTCCTGCCTTGGAGACTCTCTCTACTCCTGATTAATTTGCAGCAATGAAACAATTAAAGAAGCCAAGGCAATGATGTTAAAGTGTATCCCACCCAAACTGAGACAGATGGAGCTTACACAACCAAAATGGCCAGACCACTGCAGGATGCAGAAATGTTACCCTTTGGAACATGGAAAACTGAATGGCATGTTTAGGTGTTGCAACGTGGTCCAATTAGTGTGATTTAGTCATGGGCAGAGTGAAACAGAGCAAGGTTTTCACTAATATTGATTACTTAATTAATTATTATTTATTACAGCTATTTATATAGCGCCAACAATTTATGCAGCACATTCTGTACATTCGCATCAGTCCTGGGCCTCAAGGAGCTTACAGTCTAAGATTCCCAACTCACATGCATACATACACGTGCACAAATACTAGATCTGATTTAGACAGGAGCCAATTCATCTACCAGTATGCCATCATCATGTCATTCCTTTTCATCTAGGAAGGCAGTAAAATGTTATCCTGTGATTTGTCCATTTATAGAGGCACTAGAATTATGTCTTTGGTGAAAAACACTTTTAATGCAGCACTACTAAAAACCAAACAGGAATTTTAGCTGTTAATGTTGGGTGCTCAAGGACACAACAATAAGCCTTTTGCTACTTACTTTTCTCATTGAGTTGCTGCTCTTTAATGCATAGTCCAGTGTTTTCCGCAGGCGTGTAGGACCCAAATAGCTGCTACGTTTACCACAACTGATACATAGCAGGCATAGGCTGTAGATGACAATGGCACAGTTGGCATTGTCATTGCAGAACTGATACTGTCCACAAGCTAGCCAATTGCTACCAAACACATGCCTGAAGTCTATATTTTGACTATTGTGGGAATAAGTTGTGGTTGTAAAGTGGTGCACTCTCGCATGACCTTTTATTTTAAACTTAAGGAAATGCAACGTGCTACTGCGATAAAAACAACTATACTATCAATCAGTTGTATTGAAGAGAAAAATTCCTATAGCTTTTAGATCTCTGACTGGCTGCTACTCCCACCGGTCAATTCATACCTACTACAGCTGGGTAAAGAAACAGGCGTCATATTCATAACAACCTATAAAAGTAATTTTTTTCAGTTATAATAATGTATCAGATTGGAGTGTTAATTGTGTGATGCCAGTATGTGCTGTCAATTACGTTGTTTATAAGAACTGTATTGTTCTGTAACACCACATAAGGCTTAAAGCAGTGGTTCTCAACCTGTGGGTCGGGACCCCCTCGGGGGTCCAATGACGATTTGCCAGGGGTCGCCTAGTGGCTCTCGGAAACACTTTCTCCCGGAAAGGTCGGGACCTTTCTCTGCTCTGTTTTTTTTTGTTTTTTTTTAATCGGGGGCCGCCGTATGTCAGGAAAAAAAACAACCCACCATAGGAATGCATAGCTAGATTCCTATTGGCTATTTCACTTTGCAAAAGCAAATAGCAAACTAGCAATTGCACCCGCCCTCTGATGCTGCCAATCAGCAGAGGGGGACCTAAAGTTTTCCATCAGGTCCCCTTCTAGTTATTGACAGCAGCAGAGGGCGGGTGCAATATGTATGTATTCAAGCAAAAAAATATGTAAAACACACCTCTAGCTATGCATTCCATTTTCCCGGTCCGCAGCTGCAGAGATCGGGAGATGTCTCAGTGCCTTGATTGGCACTGCGCGCTGTCAGCTTCCTGGCAGGCTCGGCACGTGGAGCTGCGAACACGCCCGAGCCCATCCCTATCAGTGACAGTACTGCGGAGTATGTACCTCATACGTTATATAGCCACACACTTTAAATCCAATTCTTCTAGTTCCAGTTGCAGAGCCCGGTCCTGTCTTTGCCTATAAAGGTTTCTCCCAAGCAAATAAATGAAAGGATTGGTGTTTTTCCAATGTCACCCACCTTACCCTAGAAAATAGCCAGAGTTTATTTTCAAGATTCGCCTGCGATTGACACCAATGGGGTTTGCCGTTTCCAGAATTTTTTATTGGGTTCACAAATGGTCTGAGAATCGAACCCAGGTTCATATGCTCATTACAATTCTGCAGTCCTGATCAATGGTAACAACACTGCTCCTCCACAGATACAGTACAACAGGTAAGCATTGTCACCTTAGTACAGAAAGTGTGTTACTGGCCGGACCAGCAGGTGAAAATAAGGGGCAAAAAAATGAAAAAAAAAACTAACACATCCACCACATTTAAGGACTGGTAAGCTGCAAGATTTAAAATGTTTGTCCTTGGGTTTACTGTAGATACACTTTAATGACTAATGCTAATGCTAATTAGGTCTTGTTCACACTTGTGCATTTGGTGCTGTTAAATGGATATGAAACTGCACAAGTAATCTACCAGTTACACTGGTTCTCATTGCTCAGAGCCTTACACCAAAAGCTACCTGCACCAGCATCCTAGTCCAGAGAACAAATCATATAAATCTTAAAATATAGTTTCACCTAACCAATTTTGAAAAAGTCACCTTTAAAAAAGCAACCCAGGAAAGGTATAGATTTTTCTGAAATAAGATATGGGCATATTTATAAGCAGTGAATCTGACATTCATTGAACATTCACTGTAGTTGAATCTGCCTGTTACAATGTTCTAATTGACAATCATTGATACACCACCAGTGAATGTTTGGTCAAAGTCACCATAACCGCTAGGTGCTTAGGTATTCCATTGGCCATCATATCAATAGCTAGGAGGATGCAGTGTACACCAGTGTAAGATGACAGTCAACCAAAGAGGTAACAGAAAGCAAATGAATATAATCTACATATAATCATCAAACAACCACCTTCCCCAATACACACAACACCACTTCTGTTCTACTAATAGCTGTGTATGCATGTAATTTACAAAGGAGGCACTTCTCCTTATTATATTAGAAGTTCTATCCTGAAAACCTAATGATATGCATCGTTCATGCTGGGTGATAAGTAAATAATTGGCACGAAATACCTCTGATCACTGAAGCATTTCCAGAACTATTGTGTGCTATATTTTAGCAAAGGTTTATCGCTGACATTCTGTTTGAGAAACGCTTTTCTGTCCAGACGCCCATCAATAATAAAGACTAGCAATAATCTCTTGTACCTTTCCCATGGTACTCAGCTGCCAGTTACATAGCAGATAAAGTTAACTTACTGAGACAGACAGCATGCTGCGTCGAAGAAATGTGCATCACAGAGGGGTATTAAAGGAAAATTCTACTTAGAGAAGATTAATGAAGCTGAGGAGGGAGACTGTAGTCTACAAAATAGGCTGTCCTCATTCTCCAGCTTTGTTGAGCCACCACTATAAGGTCCAAACCTGAATCACTGATGTGAAGCGTTGGCCTTCACTATGTGTCAGCCGAGTAGAAGACTTTGGTCTATTCACTAAAGGGTGAAGAGTTTGGAGAAGGCAGGAGAAGTGAACAAATAGGTGTAATATGCCAGAGTCTTGTCATATTTAATTAGTTCAGTTAGGTGAAAAAGTCTTGTCTTAAAGGAGAACTATGGGGTCAGTGTTTTTCCCCATAGTTCTCCTTAGGGTAATGGGAGGACACAAACTAGCGTCCTCCCTTTACCCTAAGCTCAGTATACCGCGAGCTACAGCTCTCGGTATACTGAGACGCCGGAGCGGATCCCGACGTAGATGACGGGATCCGCCCAGCTGCGTGAGTGACACGCCTATCTAGAGGCAGAGCCAGCTGTACTCGCCCCCTCCCCCATCCGTTCCGCCAGTCAGCGCTGGCAGATCAGAGCGGGGAGAGGGGAATCCAGCCCCTCCCCCTGTCACGGCAGAGAGCCGTGACAGGATCGAGAGGTGAGCGAACCTGGTATGTGTTCGCTCACCTCCCGATCTACTGAGCCAACCTGTGACAGTCTCAATGTCACAGGTCGGCTAGAACTATGAGGTGAGTGGAAATCACTCATCTCATAGTTCTCCTTTAAGCAGACAGTAATCTATCATTTTGAACTGACTTTTGTACCGCATTCTAAGAATCATGGATGAGCCATAGCAAAAAAAAAATTGGTAAAATAATGAGACAAAATAATGAGAAAAAAATTGAAAAAAAAAAAAACAACAAAAGTCGGTGGTTTACTATGTGGTGCTTTAAATTTTATGCATTGGAAACTGTGAAAGCAAAATTCACACTACATAAACTTTAATTAATCTTGTTAGCCCTCTTGCAGTTTTAATCTTGTTTAAAATCAAACTGTCAGATTTAATGTTTAAGATATCAATGAGATTAGGCAATTGAGGAATTATTAAATTAAAAACTGTAATTCTGCAACCTGGTTCATTTAATTAATACGTCATGGTTTCATGTCATATAAAAAGCTAGTATTAGACATTTATGACACATCCCTGTGGAATAGAATATAACAGAAAGTGGCTGGAATAATACATTTGGGCTCTAGTTACCATGTATGTCTCAGGAATAATGCACTCTAATTAACTGGGTTAGTTCCATAAATACTGGGGATTCTGGGGATAAAAGTTCACTTAATTTTGCCTTCATCTCAGCACAGTAGGAATAGGAGGGATGGGAAAGATGTTGAGGGATTTATAGTAGATCAAAGCAAGACGGAAAATATAAGGACTTTCTTAGCATAATAGATAGGTTTTTAAACAGCAATTATAATATAAAAGCACCATTTTTATTTGGCATCATTAAAATATCCCCAATGGAGTTAATTATACAAAAGTTTCAAAAAGCAATATAATACGGCAGCTTAGCAGTGAATATTCAACTTACGCATCAAGATTTCTCCCCCCTGCTGGAGCAAATTGGACCATGCTTTGTAGCAGGGGTGGGCAACTCCAGCTGTTGTGGAACTACAAGTCCCATGAGGTATTGCAAGACTCTGGCCGCCACAAGCATGACACCCATGCAGTTAAAGCACAGCTGAAGGGCTGGAGTTGTCCATCTCTGCTGTACAGCGTTCTTTGCCTTCCTGTGGGTCAACTGTGGTTAAATGTGGACATGGTGCTCTGTTTATTAAGGTTTTTCAAATTATTATTTTTTCTATAGGTTGAACTTACTTGACTTGTGTCTTTTTTCAACCTAATATGTAACTATGTAATTATGTATACTATTGTACATGAAAATAGTTTTTTGAGTTCTAAAATCGCATTTTGTTATGCGTTTCATGGATCAACCTCAACTTCTTCAGAAGAGCATATATATTTTTCATATCCAATAATTCACTGCATGGTCATAACTACTTCCCCTCACATGTATGGCTCACATGTATGGATTATTTCAATTTGGTATTATAAATCTGTCCTCCTCTAAATACAATAAATGGCAAGGCAATGAGTAGCCAACACTCCACATAAAAAAGCCCTGCTGCTGGGTGGCTGTAATCACATTCGCATGTTAAACTGTCCACACA
This sequence comes from Nanorana parkeri, assembly GCF_000935625.1. Taxonomy (NCBI): domain Eukaryota; kingdom Metazoa; phylum Chordata; class Amphibia; order Anura; family Dicroglossidae; genus Nanorana; species Nanorana parkeri. Next base: position 422,892 of record NW_017307394.1, on the reverse strand, counting down.
CCTTACAATTTAAAGTATTATTAACCACTTGCTGAACGGGGTGTTAAACCCCCTTCCTGTCAGGCCATTTTTCAGTATTCAGCGCTGTAGTAGTTTGACTGACATTTATTCAATGCAACGTATATAATCCCCGCTGGGGTTTTTATTTTTTGCTATATAATGAAAAAAGTACCGAAAATGTTTTTTTTTTAAAACCTGTTTTCCCTACGTTATGTTATAAAACATTTATTATTAGCCACTTTTTTGCTAAAATATAAAAGACAGGGTCACGTCAGGTAAATAGTAAAGCTTTAAAATTGCGTGTGCCCGCGAAATTGCAAAAAACTACCTTACCTAAAATTGCCCATAGGCGACGCTTTAAAAGCTTTTACCGCTCATCAGTTTAGTGTTATCAGTGATTGATGGCCCTAAAATGATTGCTCACACTCCGACGTTCGCGCCCATATGTAACATGTGTGGCATAATAGTTGTTTTCGCATTTAGGTGTACCCGACGTGTATTTACGTTTATACAGGCGTGCGCGCGAGGACGGGGGACTTACATTTTTGGGGGATTTTTTTTTTTTTTTTATGTAACTTTCATTTTTTTTTATATGTGACTTTTTGATGAAGCAGAGATCTGCTTCACCAGCTTCTTCTCTGGCTATAGCAGCGAGAGAAATGACAGCTAAAGGCGGAAGTGATGTAATACACATCGCTTCTGCCTTTAGAGAGAGAGGAAGAAAGATCAGTGGTGGGGGAATGCTGATCCCTCCTCTATCTCAGTATAGACAGCCACTGTTCCAGTCCCGGACCCGCAGGGGGGACAGCGGAGCCCGGGATAACCGGCAGCAGTGGGGGGGGTCACTTTACGGTGTAATACAAGTGATCGGCCTGCTGTAGAGCTGGCCAAAAGCTTGTATGTAGCAGCCGGTACCAGCTGTTTACATGCCAGGCAGGATTCTGCTTGCAGAAAAAAAATGACATACAGTCAACCCGCTGGGAAGCATCTGCCGTCCGCCCGTGTATTTACAGTGGGCGGATGGCAAGCAGTTAAACTCTCAATCTTTTTTTTTTCAACAATGAATCCAAATCAAACAAATATACATTTGCTCAGCAAAGTATTTCTTTGCATTTTTACCCAAACATTTACAGTATTTTTTTTCGAACAGCTCCAACTCTTAGTTCTGCTTCTTTGAACTTCGTGTGCAAGATTACAAGAGAGAGCACAGTCTCCAAAAGCTATCCAGCTACTAGCTTGGAGAAAGATGGTGGGGGGTTGGGGGGCTGGGAGAGAGCACCCCCCTGAAATGATGGCAGATAGTAAAGAAGCTATTGCTTCCTGTGCTATCTGCAGCCTTTTTTTTTTTTTGTATTCTGACAGTTGCAGTCGTCAGAATAAAAAATAAAAAAAAGGCATAAGAATGCATAGCTGGATTCCTATAGGCTATTTCACTTTGCAATAGCCAATAGCAAACTAGCTAATGCACCTGCCCACTGCTGCTTTCAATCACCAGAAGAGGACCTGATAGAAAAATTCAGGTCCCCCTCTGCTGATCGACAGCAGCAGTGGGCAGGTGCATTAGCTAGTTTGCTATTGGCTATTGCAAAGCGCCAATAGCGCCTTTTCTGACTGACGGTCGGGGCGCGGCTCCCGATGTCACAAAAGAAAAAAAAAACGATTCAGGAAAAGGTTTAATCTGCTCGATCGAGCAGATTAAACCTTTCCGGAAGGAAGTGTTTCTCTCCCGGGCGGCCGGAGCCGCTATATAATAGCGGGAGACTCCCGGAGCGTCCGGGAGAGTTGGGATGTCTGATATATATTTGTGTGGGGGTAGCCCCATTGCAAGGGTAGATTTTTTTTGTTTGCCTGGATATGGGCTTCAATATACATTGTTTACAGTATTTCGATTTTTCAAGGAGCTAGTCGTTCCCCTGAGTAGAGCTGAGTTCAGTGGTAGACCATAATGTACTGATATTTTTAGCACCTGATGTCAGTGGTACAACATTTGTCCCACAGCCTTTTAACAACGTAAGCAAGCTATAAAACAGAATGAATGACAAGCAGCAGCTAGTACGATGTTACAGCCACAATAGATCACAAGCTAAGGTAAAATGTCACCCTGTACCCAGAACACAGGATGATATAAGTGTCTTCTTTTATGCCAACGTTGTGAGCATATAACATATTTAGTACCAGCGTTGTAACTGGATTGTCCATTCACCTCTGATTTAAGTCCTGCTATTTCAGGTTACACATTTGCAATTACATGCTGACTGATTTTTTTAAATATGTTATAAAGTAATATGGCTAATCAAATATAGAGAGAATAAAAAAAACCTTCTCTGCGCTTTGCACTCCTGAATTTTATTTTTGAAAGGAATATGCACACATTTATCAAGATTTATTTGCCAGGAGGTCTGGCACACACTTCCTGTTTAATTAAATGTCTGCAACTGTTAGGCGAAATGTTTCTTTGTTGCTGTTTTGTGGCTTTTATAAAAATCATAATAGCTGCAAAATGTATTTAAGAAGTAATACAGCTATATATCATACAATATTTATATGCAAATAGAAATATAGTATTTATAGTTAGAATATAAACTGTACTGTTTTACTGGTCATTTAATTCAGAAGGCCAGTTTTTGCAGTTCTTATTAAAGGAGAACTATGATGCGAGTGAAAATCACTCAGCCGCATAGTTCTAGCCGACAAGAACACTTGCGCGCACGAAAATCCGCTCTGTAAATCGACGGAATTCGGCAAGATGATATTGCTAACGAACGCTAATTGAAAACATCAGTGGTCTGTGCATGATGGGACAGTCGTATGAAAATTGTACGACGGTACGATTATCATACGAAAATATTTGTATGATACTTATAAGATGTATGGCCAGCTTAACACTGTGAATAAGCATATAGGAGTGGGGAGCACAGACGATGACCCAATCAGTGTGCTGCTGTTTCTTAATTGTCCAATCAACAGGCTAGAAGTGGATCCAAGACCGGGCTGTGGTAGAAAAAAGCTCCAATACTCACTTGCTTGTTCAGTCTGAACAGAATAAAAAATTATTTGACAGTTAAAGCAGTTTCCATATACAGCTGTGTGTCTTTGAAACCTAACTCCAAGTAAATTATTAGATGGAGTAGGGAGGAGTCCCCATTAGGTAGATTTCCCCTCATTTCCTGTCCCTTTGATACCCATAGAAGAAATGAAGGGTGCGGACATCACCAGGAAATCAAGCCATATACAGCAGCACAAACTTTGTCAAAACTTCTCCAGGAAGTATAAAACGTAACCCTTGCAGTGGGGCTACCCCCGACCTGCAAGGGTTCAATGCTCATTTTGGTCTCTAGGGTGTAAAATAAAAAAATATATACTCACCCAATCCTCGGTCCTGCCCAGATGCCAGACAAGTCCCTGCAGCATCTCTTCCCCTTTCCTCCAGCAATCTAAAGATGTCAGTCATCACATCTAATACAGTGCATTATACTTGAGAAGGCTGAGTGACATTCCACTGCCAGAGCCCCGGGAAGAAGAGGCAGCAGGGGCCAGGTCTAGCATCCAGGTGGACCCGAAGGTCTGGTATCCTTTTTTATTTTACTCCCTAGACCAAAACAAGCATTTAAACCTTGCAGTGCGGGGGTAGTTTTATTCTGCCTGGAGTTGTCCTTTAAAAAGTGTCTGGTGTGCAGCCTGTATCTACCCTGCTGGAAAGAAAACTAACTATGCCACCTTGTGGTCATTGGCGATGACTGACATGGGTAAAAAGCGTTATAGAGAGCTAAAAAGCGTTATAGTCAGCTGAGCCAAGTTTAATTTTAAGAAAAGTAAAGCATGGCCTTGCCCTTGCTCCCAAGTCTCCCTGTTAATCAACTAGAGTCCATAGGGAGAATACCAGACACCATTTCCGTGCTTTGTGCCAGTGATGTCACTTGTATGCAAATTACTTGTTTCAATAGAAACTGCTGCCGTTGTCAAGGAATGCTGAGTCCCCATGTCCCTATGGTTGGGACTTTTTACTTAGGGTTCTATTCACGAAGCAGCCTAAGGATCTAGTCATAGCTTCAGCCGATCCTTCGGCTAGCTTCGGCCCCAGGACCCCTTCGGTTCAGTAGAACCAAAGGGCTGCTGTACGGGCTATTCCCTATTGCCGTTTTCCCTATCAGTCGAGCCGAAGGCATATGCTTCGGCTCGACTGAGCCGAGGTGAAAGCCGAAGCTGGCCGAGTGGCAGGCCATTGGCCGGCCGACAGCCTGCTTCTGACAGCTGGGCGGAGCCAGCCATGATCTTACGGCTGGCTCCGGCCACTTGCAGAGAGATCAGCATCCCTGGTTACCAGCTAACCATGGACACTGATCTCCAGACAGCCTAAGTCTCCCAGGCGCTCTGGGAGTCTCCCGCTCCCGGCTGCCCAGGAGAGAAACACTGCTTTTTCTTTCTTTTTTTTTATTCTGACACGGAGTCGTTGGGTGGCGTCAGAATAAAAAAGAAGAAAAAATGTCACCATAGGAATGCATTGCTAGATTCCTATTGGCTATTTCAATTTGCAATAGCCAATAGCAAACTAGCTATTGCACCCGCCCACTGCTGCAGTTCTCCATCAGGTCCCCACTAGTGATTTACAGCAGCAGAGGGCGGTGCAATAGCTAGTTTACTATTGGCTATTGCAAATTGAAATAGCCAATAGGAATCTAGCAATGCATTCCTATGGCAGAACCGCCGGCCTATAGAAAACAATTGGGCGGAGCTATTTATTTTTTGTACTTTTTTCACAATTTTTCTGTTCTGCTCGGTCCCACAGCGGCATTCGGCTATTCACTCACTGCTGTTCGGCATCTAGAAGAATAGACCGAACAGCAGAGAGTAGCCTGCCGAAGGTTCGGCTTAGCCGATCCAGATGTTGGATCGGCTGAGTCGAACTCCTTCTGCACTTCGGGTCGGGCGAACATGCTGACCCGAAGCCACGCGAAGCCACGCGATGTACGGCTGATTTCAGCCGATATACGTACCAGCCTGAAGTGAATAGCGTTCGGCTCACTTCGCTTCAGGTCGGTCGTTCACTCGGCTGCCTACGGCAGCTTAGTGAATAGACCCCTTAGACTTTTTATTAGCATATGCTGGATTACTTGCCTAAATGAAAATGTGATTCCTGAAATGGATCTATGGAAAGATAAATGTACCTGTGAGTGGGGGCACAGGGATATATTAAGGCTCCTATAGGAAATTTGAAATTAATAAGTATTATTATAGCACCTTGAGGAAGAAATTGAGTATAATAAAGCACATAATGAAAACACAACTGAGCTTTCAGTTTAAATCAGCTAAATATAATCCAGGTGCTTAAAAATAAAAAATGGTCAAGTCCTACTGTTCAATTTTTTCAAAATACAGCCACAGCCTGAGCAAAAAAGCCTGTCCACTAGACATGTGCATTTGGATTTGGACAGACCTGCAAAATCAACGAAATTCAGATGATTCGGCGGTTCGTCCGAATCCGAAATAACAGATTTGTGTATATGCCCGAATAAACTAAAACAATATTCGGGCATATCAAAATTTGTTATCAGAACGTGCGGTGGCCATATTGCGCATGCCCACCGCCATCTTGGAGGCGTGGTGCATAACGTCACATGTCTCTATGTCATGGGTAACATTATTCGCAGAACTAGCGGTAGCCTGATCAGCCGCCAGCATGTTCTGCACATGCGTGCCGCCATTTTGAAGTATATCTTGGTATACCGCAAGATAGCGGTATACCAATTCGGGTGCCGCCATCTTGGTGTATACCAAAATATATTCCCAAATGGCGGCACGCATGCGCAGAGTGTGCTGGTGGCCGATACAGCCGCCGCTCGTTCTGCAGTTTCTTTGTGCGGTTCTCATATTGTCATTATCTATTATTATTGATTAATTGATTCGTTGGTTACAGCAATACCTACAACTATATAGAAGTGAGCTGAACATTAGCACCTATGTGCATAATCCATATACTTCAGAAAAGTACAGTCCCTGTGTGTCAGCGCTCCCTGCTGGTTTTAAAGAAAATTTGGAGCAAGTCTCCTCACTTCGCCTCTCCAATGCAAGTTTAAACAGTGAAAATTTATTGCACAAATAAACACAGTAAAATATTTATGGAAGTGTACTATGTACTATACACTTAACAGCAAGTATAAATATTGCAGTGTATCAAAATGCTGTATTAAACCATGCGTACGCATAACAGAGCAGACTATTCTAAGTGGTAGAATGCTTAACTAGAACACGGCAAGGGTTCTTATGGATGTGACATTTTTCATACTTTAGTCCATCTGAAGGATGATACATAATAACGAGGTTATCAATAGTTTATTTTCATAAGTTTTTCAATCTGATTTCTGGTTAATCAATCTAAACTGTCACCCAGTTGTTAGTCAAATAGACCAACTGATCACATGATAGATGGGGTAGGTGATGGTATTATATTGAAATACGGTACCTACTGTGAACTTATGGCAGTCTCGTGGAATCATATTCACTGGGGTATTAAAGTGACACTAAACTCAGGAGTTAAATCTTTAAAAATACATTCAAGTACTTTAACTATTAACAATACTGTAGCTTATTTGTGTATCACTCATCTGTAGATCCTCAAATCATCTCTGAATTGGTGCTGACACTGTCCTTCCTTCTGAAGGGTGGTTACTTTTGTTCCCCATGGTCCCTGTGTGTGTTGTAAAGTAACCTCCACTCCAAGCTCCCTCCTGTGATGGACTACAATCTCAATACAAATCAATAAACTAAACATGAGATTGTGATTTATCACACGAGCGAGCTACAACAAACACAAGGACCATGGGGAACAAAAGTAGCCACCATCCAGAAGGAAGGACAGTGTCAGCACGAAAACACAAATAAGATACATTTTTGTTGGAGCTATGGGATAAGTGTCAATACCCCATAGTTCTCTTCAGGGTCACAGAAGGACATATACTAGCGTCCTCCCGTGACCCAAAGCTCAGTAAATCGCAAGCTATAGGTCGCGGTATACTGAGACCACAATAGCCGGGACAGATCCCGATATTACTGTTGAGATCCACCCAGCTGCGTGAGTGACAGCTGGCTCTGCCTATCCAGAGGCAGAGCCAGCTGTACCCGCACCCTCCCCCGTCAGTTCCGCCAGTCGGCACTGGAGGATCGGAGCGGAGAGGGGGGCAATCCCTGAAGGGAGCCGTGACTGATAGTCACGGCTCTTTGCAGGGAGATGATCGAGAAGTGAGCGAGCAACAGTATGTGTTCGCTCACTTCCCGATCTATTGAGAGGCAGAGCCAGCTGTACCCGCCCCCTCCCCTGTCCGTCCCGCCTGTCAGCGCTGGCGGATCGGAGCCGGGAGGGGGGAATCCAGCCCCTCCCCCTGTCACGGCAGAGAGCCGTGACAGGATCGAGAGGTGAGCGAAAGCCGGTATGTGTTCGCTCACCTCCCGATCTACTAAGCCGACCTGTGACAGTCTCATTGTCACAGGTCAGCTAGAACTATGAGGTGAGTGAAAAGCACTCACCTCATAGTTCTCCTTTAAGGTACTTGAATGTATTTTTAAGATTTGACTCCTGAGTTTATTGTCACTTTAATAGGCTGCCTATAAGTGTGATTGACTTACTAAAGCAGTAGAGACTGTTCACTTAGCAAAGTGAATGATCACTGAGGTGGAAGTAAATAAAGTGGAGCCCTGTTCACATTAGACACATCTGACAGCTTTTTCTCCTTTCTGACCGGCTTCTAGCAGGCAACACAGCAGGAAAAAGCTAACCTAACACAGCGAGGTTAAGAGCTTCAACAAGCCTTTGATTTGGAGTCAGAGGCTTGAGCTTCGTCAATGGTTTGGACCAAAGTGGCATTGGTCCAAGTCATCCAATCAAAAAAACAGAAAAGAAAAAACCCTGACCACATATACCTAGATGCCTCATTAGTGACAAGCAAGTAAGAAGGCTCCTCCCGGTCTCCTCCCTCCCTCCTCCCACATCCCACAGGCAGAGTAGTTTCCCCATCGGCAGATGAACACAGAGCTCGATGACTGTGCCTGGGGCGGGCCAGGGAGATGCCTCACTTGCCTTTCACCTCACCGCACGTCTCTGGCCTACTGCATGCATCAGGGTCCAGAATTTTAAGGAAGTCCTGTGCTTCGGACTTCCTTTTAACAGGGTTACAACGCAGATTCCCCAACATTTTACAGCATCCTGAAAAATAGATAATCCGCGCTTCTGGAAAAGAGACTAAAGTGGAAATATGTATTGTAAATTAAAACCTAAAGCAGCTCTAAAAGAGAATGGAAGAATCCTTTCAGCGATCGAGAAAAATATATATCAAAGCGCTGAAGGTATAAATAATATGAAACTTAGTGCAACCAAGTGATATAGTGAAATTAGGGTTTAGGCGGTCTAGCCCTAAACCAAGTGATATATCTTACATAGGATCATGAAAGAAACAATTAAATTAATAATTCAATTGTGCTGTGGAAAAACAGATAGTGATTGGGACAATAAAAAAATTTCAACCACTGTGTAAAGACATCAAAATATATAACAATATATGAACGATCCACGCAAAAAAATATATTAAAAAACGTTAAAAATAAAGTGTTCAGTGAGAAATAAACGTAGAAACGTAAAAAACGTGTGCAAGAGAAATTGTTAATGATATATATTGTTGATGATAAATATTTCTTAGCGGTGGTCCGACAGCCCCTCTTGGGTGGGTACTCACCAAATGGAGCTGGATCAAAGGCTTTTAGTTAGTGACACTTGAGCCTGCAATCGTGCTTTCAAACTTGGACCCAGTTGTTTCCACTCTCAGTCCCTGCAAGGTGAGTGTGTGATTTTTCTCCCTTGTAGTGCTGGCTGTATCCCAAAAGTGAAGCTGGATCGTCTCAGGCACAGTGTCAGCAAAACTCCAATTCTCGAGTTGTCCCACACACTTAAAGTGTCCCAGTCCTTTAACGTTTTTCTCTTGCAGCACTGCTGCTCCGGCCTCAAGCCTCAGAGTTACTTTCTGTTTCCTCCAGACACCCTCAGTAACATGTTATCCTGCACAATCAGTTTCACAAACCTGCAGCTCCCTGCTGCACTGGACTCTATTTTGACTCCTGCGTGGAGTTCTCCTGAGAGTCAGTTCTGGGTCCTGGGTCCTGGGTGGAGTTCTCCTGAGAAACCCTAATTTCACTATATCACTTGGTTGCACTAAGTTTCATATTATGTATACCTTTAGCGCTTTGATATATATTTTTCTCGATCATTTTACAGCATCCTGCCAGCCTCCCCCACCAGCCACGATCTGGTTGTATAGATCTCTTGATCTCATTGCATAGAGAAGCACAAAGACCTGGGGATGATAACACAAGGTCTAAAATAGGACCTGTAATGAAAAGAGAAAGGTTTCATTCAAAAATGTAATTAGCATGTTGATGGAGGAGGAGATGGGAGGACCAGGGAGGGCATAATATAAGCAGATTCAATTTCAGGCCTCATTCACACGAGAAAAGGCCGGCACATACATCTCCGTGCTGCGTGCATGGCCGTATATACCTGGGAAGGACAGGTGCTGCGTGTGATTAGTACGCAACCCCTGTCATTCTCTATGGGAGTATGCGGCCATACGCCGCCCTACGCTCACCCGCCCTGTACGTCCGTGCCGGTGTCCATACCCGTACGCTGACAGGTCCTGTCTGCGTCCGAGCCAGGACATGCGCACCCGTACAGACCTGCACTTGGGGTGAGCGTACGGCAGCATATGGCTATGGCTTTGTACTCCCATAGAGAAGGACAGGGGCTGCGTACTAATCACACGCAGCCCCTGTCCTTCCCGGGAGCTGCCCAATACGGAGCTGTACGTGCCGGCCGTTTCTCGTGTGAATGAGGCCTGACAATGTTTTAATTGTTATCTGTGTCTTCCTGTCCCAGCGGTGTCACAGCCACAGGATGTACATAAAGTCTCCCCAGTGGGATACAGACAGAAATAAAAACCTACCAGAAATAAATGTAAAATTACTTTAAGGATGGCGTCATGTAAGCACTTGTTGCCGAGGACAAAAAAGAATAAAGTAATGTGAATTTGACCTGGTGCTCATGATATGGCTTCTGTAACTGAGCACATTCTGTGGTGGCTATGTATAGCCTTAGCCATATTCAGCAGTGAAAGCAGAAATATTGTCAATATATATATTGACCAGATGGTCATTTTATTGCAGGAACCTTATGATTTTGTTTTCTGCAGGATTGCAGTAATTCTGATGCAGATATAATGTCCGCAGTATGCAAATGGCCATCTGGTTACAGCAGTAATAACTAGATATAAAATTAAAGGTGATACTGTTATAGTGTGCCGTAACTGCCCTCAAGAAAGGTGTCTAAAGGCCTCACAATAGGCAGCTGAAGATTAATGAGGATTGCTTGCAAAAGTTATAACTATTTAAGATTCAATGGTATGTGATAATGCTCCACCCAGTAATTGAATTAATACAGCCAGCAACAATGAGAAATTAAAGTAGTGTTAAACACTCACTTTTATTCAATAATGAATCCAGATTAAACAAATATACATTGCCCAGCAAAATGCTTCTGTACATTTTCACCCAAGCACTTACAGTCATCATGTTTCTGAACAGCTGGCTCCAACTCTCTCAGCTCAGCTTCCCTGTAGTCCCCAGCAGCTGTTAATCTACTAGCATGGAGAAGGGTAAAGATAGAAGGAAGGAAGGAGATGGGTCAAGGGCCTTGCCTTGTTGTGTCTGTGTGTTTGTAGAGACACACACAGCTTACAAGAACACACACACAAGGGTGGCTCCATGGGAAAGGCAAAGGATATCGGGGCCAGTGATTAGAAAACCAGCTGATTCTGCAAGAAGCTAAAACTTGTAAACATCAAGAAGCAGCATTTATTATAAGAGAAATAATCAGCATTTGAAATACCTTAAAAACAATTTTGACTTTTACACAGTTTATATTATCATTAAATGATCCTTTAGCTCAGGGGTATGCAACCTCAGCACTCCAGCTGTTGTGGAACTACACATCACATGAGACATTGCAAAACTCTGACCTGGGTCTGTCCAAAGCTCCAACTTGTCAAGATCTCCAACTGGTGACGTCACATCTGGGGACTTGCCAGTAGGAGATTGAGACCAGATGGCGCTGGTGCACATGTGCTAGCCGTGGCAGTGCAAGAATCCTTGTCAAATTCTCAAACTCCCCTCACTGTGCCTGCGCAGCTTCACAACCCCCATCGAATCCTCCAATCCCCATCAGTGAGTCTGCATGGCCACCCAACAGCAGAATAAAGTTCTCTAATTAGCGTCAATGCGCCTGCACGCCCACCTGATGGCACAACATGTAATCTGTTAGCAGAAGATGCTTTCTGATTGGCTGCCTTTGGTTTGCAATGATTGGCTAATAGCTAATATTCTGAGCATTAAGTGGCCGCGCAGGCGCACTGACGGGGGTTGGAGAATCTGTTGAAACCATGAGGAGATCTGTTATGTATACACTTTAAAGGATAAGTACAAGTACACATTGAATTAAAGTGTACTTATCCTTCAGGCCTCTTTAAGCTCTCTCCTTCCCCATGTAGAGATGAATACTTACCGAGTTCTGAGTTGTTTGTTGACATCCTGTGACGGACGTCTTCTTCTCTTGGCCATGCCTGTGCAGTAAATCCCCATTGACTTTCATGGGGCTCATCTACCTCCATCTTCAGGCTAGGAGACAAGCTCTGTAGAAGTCAATAGGGATTTACTGCGCAGGTGCAGCCAAGTGATAGTGACGACCGCCATAAGATGTCAACAAACAGCTGAGGCCCCACCCATCAAAACTTGGTAAGTATTCATCTCTGCACAGGGAGGGAGCAGTGATGTCAACTTAAAGGGACCTAATGGATAAGTGCACTTTATTTTAAAGTGGACTTATTTAATATGTGCTGCAGCCCTTACTTATTATTATTATACAGGATTTATATAGCACCAACAGTTTGTGCAGCGCATTATAATACTGAGGCAAACAGTACAGTTAACAATACAATTGCAGTACAGGAGGTAGGAGGGCCCTGCTCCTGAGAGCTTACAATCTAGTAGGAGGGGCAAGTGACACAAAAGGTCATAACTATTTGGGATGATTTCATGGAAGAACTGAAAGGACGGTTATATCAAGGTGGAATAGACCTCCTGAGATGAGTTTTCAAGGATCGCCTAAAGGTGGACAGAGTAGGCGATAAGAGAGCAGATTGGGGTAGGGAGTTCCAGAGGATGGGAGACACTCTGGAGAAGTCCTGGAGGCAAGCATGTGAGGAGGAGACATGAGAGCTGGAGAGCGGAAGGTCTTGAGAGGAGCAAAGGGGGTGGTTTGGGTGATATTTTGAGATGAGGTGGGTGATGTAGTTTGGAGCAGAGTTGTAGATGGCTTTGTAGGTTATTGTTAGTATTTTGAATTTTATACTTAGGGGAAGTGGGAGTCAGTGCAGCGATTGACAGAGGGCGGTGGTGGACGCTGATCGGTTGGTAAGGTGGATAAGTCTGGCAGCAGTGTTCATGATGTATTGAAGGGGGATAGTCTGTTTAGTGGTAGGCCAGCAAGCAGGGAGTTACAGTAGTCAAGGCGAGATATTACAAGGGAGTGAATTAGAAGCCATTTGTTAAAAATGTACACATTTTGGAAATGTTACAGAGGTTGAGTCGGCCAGATTTGGATAGTGATTGGATGTGGGGCTGAAAGGAGAGCTCAGAATCAAGGATTACGTCAAGCACCCTGGCTTGATGGGAGAGGTTGATTGTTGTGCTGTTGATTGTGATGGGGAAGTCTGGGGAGGGGACCTGGAGAGGAGGAAATATAAGCTCAGTTTTGGACAGACTTAGTTTAAGGAAGTGGTGTGACATCCATGAAGATATGTCAGTGAGTAGATTAGTGATGTGTGAGGAGACAAAAGGAGTGAGCTAAGTGGTGGAGAGATATATTTGGGTGTCATCGGCATAGAGATGGTATTGTAAGCCATGGGAGGTTATCAACTGACCCAGGAAGGAGGTGTAGATGGAGAGTAGAAGGGGCCCAAGGACAGAGCCTTGGGGGACCCCCACAGATAGAGGAAGAGGAGAGAAGGAAGTAGAGTTATAGGCAGGGCCAGACTGGCCATAGGGCAAACCGGGCACTTGCCCGGTGGGCCGGGCCAGCCCGAACACAATCAACCTGATTGTGTTCGGGCCAGTCCGCTAAGCCTGATGGTCGGCTCTTAGCAGAGCCAGCACTACTACACATTAGATACTAGAGGGAGCTGGTGGGGGAGGCCAGAAAAACACTTCCTCACCCCGCTCTCTCTAGTCTCTACTCTGTGCTCTCTCCGGAGCTGCTGCTGGCACTGTTCCTGTCCCCTGTCCCGGTGATGTGTCGACACTGTAAACTCATCGACCTCGCGAACCTCTGACGTCACATCCGGTGACAGCCAGTAGGTCAACTACACAGAATTAGCTTGAACACCGGCAGAGATATTTACATATGAATGGGCCGCGGTGATTTGCATATCAATACGCTTGCGTTCATATGTAAATATTGCGGCTAATTCATATGCAAATCAATGCTGACGCCCCCCGCTAAGGAAGAAAAAACTGCCTGAAGACTGCAAGAACAAGGTAAGTTTAAGGGTGCGGGGGCAGGAAGATGGTGACGTCAGATGAGCTGCGGAGGGGATCGTGGCAGGAAGTGCTGAGGTCCCCACCGCCGCGACCCGTCCTGTCAGCTCTCTGTCTCCTCCCGGCCGCTGCAGCTACAGAACGGCAGGGAGGAGAAAGAGAGAGCTTACAGGAGGGATCGCAGCTGCAGGCACGGTCTACATCTCTGTCAGATGCAGACCGTGTAGCTGAATCTGCGCCGACACTCGGATCCTTGCGGCCAGCTCTCTTTCAGTGAACGCTGGCCGAAAAGATTGTGAAGAAATGATTGGTAAGGTCTGGGCTGGGGGGGGCACGGACTGGGGTTGTGTGTGTTCGTGTGTGTGTGTGTATATATATATATATATATATATACACACACACACAGGGGTTGTATTTTTTTACGTGTGGTGGGGGGGAGTAGAAGTGTATTAGGCTGCATTCACACCTTTTTATTTTAGGTGCAATTAGGGATTTCTGCGTCAGGAACTTGCGTTTTCCTGCAACAGAAATCCCTAAATTGGCGTTTACAAATGGCAGCTGTCACCTAAGTTAACGATCAGGTGACAGAAGTTGCATGTAAACGCCTTCACACCGCATGTAAAGATACGCGATATGTTTACATTCAGTTAGGAATCAATCACTCTCCCTAGACGCATCAATTGAGCATCCAGGGAGAGTGTTTTATAACCGCATGTAATCATATCACATACCATTACATGCGGTGTGCAGGCGTTTACATGGAGCTACTGTCACCTGATCATTAACTTGAATAGGTGACAGCTGTCACTTGTAAACACCAGATTAGGGATTTCTGCTGCAGTAAAACGCACGTTTCTGATGCAGGAATCCCTAATCGCACCTGAACCTACAGATATGAATAGGGCCTTATTGTGAGTATATTGGTGTCGGTACTACTTAAAGGAGAACTATGGGGTCAGGGCTTTCCCCCATAGTTCTCCTAAGGGTAACGGGAGGACACAAACTAGCGTCCTCCCGTCACCCTAAGCTCAGTATACCGCGAGCTACAGCTCCCTATATACTGAGACGCCGCAGCTGAAGCGGATCCCGACAATTATGTCTGGATCCGCCAAGCTGCGTGAGTGACAGCTGGCGGGCGGCGGAGATGACAAGGAGACTGTGTCGAGCGCCGAGGATGAGGAGGCCGTCCAGTCGGGCGCTGAGGACAAGGAGGCCGTGTTCCAAAGAGGTCAGGCCGTGCAAGCTAAGAGGACTGTGCTGGCAGAGCCCAGCATAGATTCTGCACAGCCCACCAAAAAGTCTCAGGTGTACTGTGCAATACCCTTTGGTGGGCTCTGCAGGAACCCGAGGGGGCTCTGCAGTCTGCAAAGCCCACCACAGATCCTGCAGAGCCCCCCTGAGATCCTGCAGGGTCTCAGGGGGTCTTTGCAGGATCTGTGGGGGGTTTTGCTGGGTCTCAAGGGGCTTTGCAAGATTTGTGGTGAGCTCTGCGAGGTCTATGGTGGGCCGAGCCCACCACAGATCCTGCACAGCCCCCTGAGACTGCAGGGTCTTGGGGGCTGTGCAGGATCTGTAAAAATCATCAACCAGGTCTCATGGGGGATTTGCAGGATCTGTGTCGGGGTCTATGGTGGGCTTTGCAGGGTCTCAGGTGGGCTTAGCACCCTGAGACCCTCCAGGGCCCACCAGAGATCCTTCACAGGCCATCTGAGACCCCACAGAGCCCACCACAGACCCTGCAGGAGTAAGGATGGGCTCAGGCGTGTTCGCTGCTCCACGTGGCGGGCCCGCCAGGAAGCCGGCAGTGCCAATTACAGGCACTGATAGATTTCCCGATCTCTGCAGCTGCGGACAAGGAAAATGTCTCACTACCTGTCTCGTGGAGCTGCGAACACGCCTGAGCCCATCCTTAATCAGGAGGAGAAAAGTTCCAACTTCTGAGATCTCCAACGACCTGACTTACTTAGAAGTAAGAGGATTGGCCGAGCAGGCTGTACTGCACGTGGGCCACACGCAGGATTTAAAAAATACACATACTACAGATTTGAATAAATATTAAAATGAACTAGGGTCAGACTAATCCAGGACATTATTCATCTAAATTGCCCCACTCAATATGGCCACTGCTTGCGCCCATATTGAGTGGGGCACTCAGATTAATAACGTGCTGGATTAGTCTGACCCTAGTTAATTTTAATACTTTATTGCTCTGTAGTATGTGTATAGGGAAATGCCGCAGGTGGCCCACGTGCAGTAGAGCCTTCTCGGCCGAACCTCTTACTTCTAAGTAAGTCAGGTCATTGGAGATCTTGAGGAGTTGGAGTTTTCGACAGAAGACCGGCTGCCTTTCTGAAAGCCCGCTAAATAGTCGGGCTCCTCGGTGGCCACCTGCAACTTCCTCCGTCCACTTCAGCTGCCATAGGCTAGGAATAAGACTGCAGGGCTACCATTGTCAGAGAAAGAGCGGGTCCTGAAGTGAGGGCACAAGGAGGCAGCTGGGCATCATGCTGGACTGGAGGCTTCACCTGAGACTAGAACCCCCCACCCCCACCGCTGGCCTCTGCACTGTAAGTCACACCGCTGTCCTCTGCACTCTGCATCAAACCCTGACCACTGCACTGTAGATCACACTGCTGACTTCTGCATTGTAGATCACACTGGTGACCTCTGCGTCACACCACTGACCTCTTCACTGTAGGTCACACCTAGTCACGGTCTAAGTCACACCTCTGACCTCTGCACTGTAAGTCACACCACTGACCTCTGCACTCTGCATCACACTGCTGATCTCTGCGTCACACTGGTGACCTCTGCCCTCTGCATCACACTGCTGACCTCTGCATCACACCGCTGACCTAAGCACTGTGCGTCACAATGCTGCACTCTGCGGCACACCACTGACCTCTGCACTATAAGTCACACCGCTGACTTCTGCCCTCTGCATCGCTGACTTCTGATGTACTCTGCATCACACCGCTGATCTCTGCACTCTGCGTTGCACCTCTGACTTCTGCGTTGATTCGGCTGTGTTAGGTCCCACGCAGCAGCCTTCTGGGGAACCACACGGTGCCTTCTTACAGGGCTTCCACCGGCTGCCTATCTTTCCCTCCTGAGACCCTTTGCCTGAGACATCAGGCTGGTACCCCAGAGAAGAGCGGCAGCACAAAGTATGTACCAAATTCATATACTATTATTCTGCATTGCTGTATAATGTATTGCAGGGATTTTTAGTCCTCTATAGCTGATGGTATTATTCTGCATTAGAGTGTAAGCTCCTCTGTACAGAGACTGATGTGACTTCTCTGTACAGCACTGCGGTATATGTCAGAGCTTTATAAATGTGTAATAATAGTGTGTGACTGTGCGGGGGACATTAGAGTGTTAGCTACTTTAGTGCAGAGAATGCCAGGGGGGTTGGGGGGCCAGTGAGATCCGATTCTCTATAGCAATATGTCTGTGAAGGTTCTCATTCATCCAGGTCACATGGTATACATGTAAAAAATAAGTCGAGGCAACTGGACTTTCTGTATTTTTCTTTAAGACGTTTCACTGGCCATCCAACCAGCTTTCTCAATTCAGAAATTTCTGATATGAGAAAGCTGGTTGGATGACCAGTGAAACATCTTCAAGAAAAATACAGCAAGTCCAGTTGCCTTGACTTATTTTTTACAGATATTCTCTATAGCAAGCTTATATTGTTGCAAGGTTTGTGTATTGGTTGTAGCAAGGCTTGTGTGTCAGCTGTAGCCCTCCGGTACTTACTGGTGGCCGGCCCTGCCCCTCGATTGCACTTCTATGTTTGGCTCCGCCCCATGTTGTGAGGGGTGTGGCCTGCCGGTGGTCACGTGATTGGGCTGCTCAGTCTAAAATGCCCTGGCCTATTTTTAGTCCCAGTCCGGCCCTGGTTATAGGTGACACTGAAGGTTCACTGGGATAGGTAGGAGGTGAACCTTGAGAGAACAGAGAAACCAAGGGATTGGAGTTCATTGAGGAGTAGGTGGTCAACTGTATCAAAAGCCGCAGAACGGTTCAAGAGTATGAGTAGAGTAATGGTCATTGGTTTTAGCTGTTAGTAAGTTTTAGAAGGGCAGTTTCTGTGGGGTGTTGCAGATGAAAGCCAGATTTATACATGCATCTGCACTTACAATTTTCTAAAAGTTCCCCAGCAAACTCCAATAAATACCTGTTGATCCTGTCAGTGAAGTCCTCCTAGTTGTCAGTCTCATGTAGACAGTGCCGGAGTACACTACAGTGGGATGAAAAAATGTTGCAGGGGGCATGGTAGTTAGCATTGTCACTGGTTATTCACAAGCCTGTAGTTGGTCAGTCATCACCTGGCTACACCTAGTCCTGCCCACTGCTTTCTAGATTGACAGCACTGCCTCTGTTACTGAAACCCTCCCATTGTGAGCTGCAGTGTCTGGAAGGGGGAACATGTGAAATACAGATAACGGAGGATTTGGTTCCATCAGGAAAAGTAAAAGAGGCTTTTGTTTACTTTATGTATCACGTAGTAACTGGATTTTATTAGGGCTGGTAATGATTAAAAATTTCCTGCTCGATTAATCGAAATTTTGTTTAATCGATTTCCTCCCCCTTCCCTTCGTTAGCCGACAGCCACTTGGGGAAGGGGGGAGGAGTCCGGTGACGTCGATGTCCGTGACGTCACCGGATCTCCGACGGAAGACCCGGAAGCCGGCAGAGAGGTGAGTACGGATCAAAATAACTAGGGATGCACCGATACCACTTTTTTAAGACCGAGTACCGATACTTTTGATCAAGTACTCGCAGATACCAATTACCAATACTTTTTCTTAAAGGGACAGGTAAAAAATGTCTAAAGCAATACAAACTAATGCTTTAAGGTCACTTTCTTAATATTATGATTCATGAGATGACGAGGGAGCATGACGCCGGCTTCCTGGCCAATTAGAATGCCGGGCGCTGCGTCATTACACGGCGCCCGGCTTCCGGATTTGCTAGATTCCTGACCAATCGGGAAGCCGGGCAGCGCGTCATTGCACGCTACCCGGCTTCCTGATTGGCCGGGAAGTCGGCTCCATGCTCTCTCATCATAAGTGACGAGAGAGCATGGAGCCGTTTCCTGGCCAATCAGGAAACTGGGCAGCGTGTAATGATTCGCTGCCCGGCTTCCTGATACAGGAAGTACTCGTGCAAGGTATCGGAGCATTTGGGCGAGTACGAGTACTCACCCAAATACTCGGTATCGGCACCGATACCGATACTAGTATCGGTATCGGTGCATCCCTAAAAATAACTTTGATTGATCAAAATAATTTTGATTGATCAAAAAAATTAACGATTAATCGAGGGATAAATCGTTAATTTCCGCAGCCCTAGATTTTATCCTTGTTTAAACTGCCATACAGGAGCACATAGTCATACTTCAGACTGCTTAAGAAAGCATCAAGTTCTATTTCTTTTTCAGACATTGGCATTGATTCAAAAACTGATCATAGCACATTCAGATTGTCATAAAATATCTAACAACACTGTAATGACTTACCAGCACATGTCATGTGAAATGTATCACAATGTATTTTATATAATCCCTTATCTAGTTTTATCAAGGGTTTTATCACAAGGAATAACTAACAGCATACTCTCTCAGACATGATTTCTTCTCCTTTTATTATTACACTTATTGTGTATTGAATTAATTATTCTCTGACTGATTCCTCTGCTGGAAGTGTAACATGAAAAATGTCTTAAATAAAGATTATATTAAGAGAAAGTCTACAACTCATAATGATAGCATTAGGTTCCAATGTTAAATTTAGCTGCTAATTCTGTCCCAATCTCAGTACCAGGACGAGTGCTGGGCACTGGCCGGAGGTTGTACGAATTTATCTGAAGTAAGATGCAAATTTATGCCTAGTCACACAGCGCAGGGAAATGAATAATTGAACAGTCAGGTATGCTTCCATTTAGTAACCATCCGAATTGCAGCGCAGCTACAGATTTTTAGAGATGAAAAAAATTAAGCTCGTTTTCACGCATGAAAATATTTTTCAATAGGAAACGTAATTCTGCCTCCTGCAAATTCGAAATTGATGCTGCCTTTTCAAGAGGGAACATCACTTGTGATTATACGGTAAAAACAGAGATGGCTCTGATAGGTTGACAAATGAATGATTGAATTCATGATGATATTGTGCATTTTATTGTATGTATCAGGGCAAGGTGCAGCGTTTTATTGAGACTGGCATCATTTTCATGTTAATACTGGAAGATGATACACAATAAAGCTGTGTGATAGCAAAACTAAATCAGAGAAGAGGAGTTGATGGAACCAAACCCAGCAGTAGATTGCACAGCGCTGCAAGGAGATCAATAATAAATGAAGCAATGGACAGGATATACTAGAGTCATTTTTGTATGTTTGCTGTTGTCAATTATTGCATAAAACAATATGGTTCTTGTTTATTATTTTAAATAAAGCCAAAGGGTCAGTGAAAGTCTGGAAAAATGGTAAAGGGGGCAAGTTTGCTTTGACACTTAGATGGATTCCTTCATAGCTCCCAGGTGCCCCCAAACCCTTTTGTCTCTCTTTTCTCTTGCTCCCATAGTCCCCTTAACAGATCTGTTAAATAAATATGCTATCTGATATACAGTATATAGTGAAGGGAATTTATTTAAACTGTAGCAGACAAAATCTGGAGCAGATTTGCACAGCAACCAATCAGCTTCTATCTCTCATTTTCAAATCTCAACTGAGCAAACTGAAGAGAGATGCTGATTGGTTGCCATGGGCAATGGCTCCAGTTTCGGTCTGCTCCAGTTTTGATAAATTCCCCCCACTGTATATATATATAATGTATAACAGTACCGATATTGAGTATTTGGGTGAGTACTCGTACTCGCCCAAATGCTCCAATACTTACCCCGATACCAGAACTTTAGGTCAGAGGGAGATTCCCTCTGACCGGCAGTGCAACGAGGGAGCATGGAGCTGGCTTTCCAGCCAATCAGGAAGCCTCCTGGCTTTCTGATTGACTAGGAAGCCGGCTTCACTTGTGGCTAGGCAGCCTGGCTTCCTGACCAAGACGGGCACCTGGTACCTCGGGATGCCGGTATCGGTACTCGTGTAAGGGTCGTACCCTGGTGGGGTCCGGTGCGGGCGTCCGTCGCGGGCCTGTACAGGGACAGCGGGTTCCTCCTGCCCCGGGTCGCTCACAGCGGGTGATGGCCTCGGGTGGCAGTGCCCGTAGTGCCATATTTCAAATTACAGCCATTTTCAGGGTGTAACATGAAACATGGTCAGGTCGCAAACCACCCACACCCCTCCCCCACATACCTGAATCATGGGGTCCTTCTACTCGAAAGGCTTGTGCTCATTTTTAAATTTGTGGCAACTGTGCGTGGCTCCAGGCACATCATCCATTCAAAAATCCTTTGGCAGTCCAATCAGCCACCACACCATAGTCTATTCATTCTTCTGATCATTCTTCTACTGATCATGGTTGCAGTGCTATACAGACTCCAATGCAAATAAATAAATCAATTTTTTCTTTAATTAGGAAGTGTTCATTTATTTATTTTTTCCAAAAAGTGCAATTTCCCTTTAAAAAGTATTCTTTTCTCGTACATCAATGATTGTATTTCTCCATGCTCCCAGTAGGTGTCAGACAACTGCTTACACAAAAGTCATGCTATGATCCTGCATTCAAGCAGATGGTCCCAAATAATCCAAACTCCCTTGTTTTTAGATTGTTAGTGGATCCATTCTTCTGGATGGTGGCAATTTTTGTTCCCCATGGTCCATGTGTATGTTGCAAACTAGCCACAGCTCCAACCTCACTCCTGTGATGGACTAAAATCTCACTACAAATTAGCAAACTCAACATGAGATTTTAGTCCATCACAGGAGCGAGCTTGAAGCGGTGGCTACTTCACAACACACAGGGACCATGGGGAACAAAAGTAGCCCCCCCCCCCAGAATGAAGGACAGTGTCAGCACCAATTCAGAGATGATTTGAGGATCTACAGCTGAGTGATACACAAATAAGATACATTTTTGTTAATAGTTAAGGTACTTGAATGTATTTTTAAGATCTAACTCCTAGGTTTAGTATCACTTTAAGTTTATATAATGGAGAAAGTTTATATGGACGCTCCATTGGTAAACGCTGCACGTTTCATAGACCTCAGTGATAAGGTCGCATCTCTGTCTCCCTCTCCTACTTACCATTTACAAAATAGAGCTCCAGGCTCTGTTTTGTGAATGGCCAGGGAAGGAAGGACACACAGGCATTTTTTTGGGAGAATGAGTCGTGGGTTAGTTATATGTAAATAGTGCTGCCCATTCATATGTAAATATCACAGTTGAGACTATTTTCAATATGGGTGCCAGTAGCCCCTATCTTAATTTTCATTGCCCCTGTCTGCCTGACAGCTTGTGGCCGGGTTTCTGCTGCCATGAAACCCGGACACAGGATTCAAAACTCGGACTGTCCGGGTGAATGCTGGACAAGTGTCAACCCTAGCAGTGATTCTACCCTAGTGCTGTGGTCTATGAGACCTCCAGCACTTGCAGGGGAACAAGGAAAGATGAATAAGATCCATCACAGGGAGTGTCGTCATCTCTTTTTAGTAATAAACACCTGTAAGAAATACACATACACATGACTCCATGCACCTGACTAGAAATATACTGTATATCAGATGCTAGGTCCGCTTCACCTTCTTTCTCTGCAGATCGCCGATAAGACCAAACCTGCTAAGTCTTTTAGACTAGAAGTACATTCCATGCACAAATTGCAAAGAGACGTGTTTCCTTCTCCTCAGCCTTAAATATCTTTTAAATTACATTTTAAATTAAGATATTTTAAGGAAATAATTGCATTTGATAACAGCAGGTTAGTTACCGTTGGGTTCTTGAGGAAATTATCCCTTTCCAATTTTCACAGCTGTTATTTTTAACAGCTATTAAAAGTTACCCAGCCATGTTAGGATTTATCCGAATGGCTGTAACTAGCCCAAAGTAATTTAAATCTGCATAGTACGAATTATTGTGGCATCTATTGTATTTATTTAACATCATTTTACAATGTATTTTTGGGCAATGTAGCCAGTCTATCCGCCTTCCTATTTTCCAAACTGCACATAAAAGATAAAAGGTGACCGGCTACTATGGGCAACACAGACAAGAACTTCTCTAGATGTCTGCGGCGGAAAACTGGTTGTTGTTCATCTATTCCTTCTATTTGTCTAATTCAGTTGGGATTTATCAGATGGACGGCCGGTATGGAGGATCGGGGCACTCGTGGTGCGGTTCCGACTGTAGTTGATGTGCTGATCCGAGAGGTACATCCACAGGAGGGTGTAGACAAGAAGAGGGGACTTCGTCCGAAGTGCCGTTGGGGGTCTGTGCGTTGTGGAGGAGAGGCAGGGAGATCGCTGTGGTGTTGGCAATGGACAGCGGGCAATGGACAGGGCTGTAGCAGCCACAGCTGTGTGTGTCAGCGAGCGGTCACTGTCAGGTCTGCTGGGGACAGTGTACGGAAGCAGCTGACAGATGCCGAAGGTCGAATCAAATGGTGAGATGGAGAGGGATCAAATCGGACGAAGTCCCCTCTTCTTGTCTACACCCTCCTGTGGATGTACCTCTCGGATCAGCACATCAACTACAGTCGGAACCACACCACGAGTGCCCCGATCCTCCATACCGGCCGTCCATCTCCAGATCCTGGCAATCACGCGTAAGTGCCACCACCTTTAGTCTCCATTATAACTTCTTTAGCTAGCCAGTGTTCTTTGCGCCCTTTCTTGGTTTCTTGATTATTTGCATTCACAGGTTCTCCTCCTGTTTCCCAGGGCTGCATACATGCCTCCAAGCTAACTCTTTGCCCATCTGAGAGCGCTGTTTATATGTTTTTTCTACAATTCAGGATAGTGTGTGTGGGGGGTTGGGGGTTGAGGATGTCACTATGTTTCATGTTACACCCTAAATAAATGAAGCAACATGAAGCACGATTACAAAAGTTAGCCTGAAGTGAATAGCCGAACAGATCGGTCATTCACTCGGCTGCCCTCGGCAGCTTTGTGAATAGACCCCTTATAATCAATTCATGATTATAAAGCAATGGAAAATGGCAACCAGCAATAGAAGACTACAGATCCCATGAATCCATGATTATACAACAATGGAAAATGGCCACCAGCTCACCTGGGATGTGTGCAGTCTCACCAGGGCTGCATTTGAGTCTCACAAGGGCTATGCTGGTGGGTGCAGGCTCTACAGGGCTATGTTCTCATCTCACCATGGCTGCATGTGGGGCTTTCCAGGGCTGAATACCCCGGTGATGAGAACCGAGATGTGAGATGGGCTCTCCAGGGCTGCGTTCGCATCTCACCATGGCTGCATGTGTGGCTCTCCAGGCTGAATGGGTGGATACCGGGTTCCGGGCACTCCAGGGTTGTACGGGCGGGTGAGGGGGCTGTTTAGGGCAGTGCCAGAAGGAGGAGGAGATGTGAAACCAGACCGGCACTGCCAAGGACAGCTATCACAAGGTCCTCAGCAGGCCGCTTGAGGTCCCCAACAAGTGCGGGACTTCGGGCAGCAAGAGTCATTTAAAAATGTAGAGTAGTGATGCACCAATACTGATACTAGTATCAGAATCGGTGCCGATACCGAGTATTTGGTCGAGTACTTGTACTCACCCAAATGCTCTGATACTGGTACTTCCTCATCAGAGGGAAATTTCTTCTTACCAGCAGTGCCGCAAGGGAACATGGAGCCGCTTCCTGGCCAATCAGGACTCGCTGACCAGCTTTTTGATTGGCTGGGAAACCGGCTCCATGCGGTTTGGCCGGCTCCATGCTGATTGGCCAGTGTGCCGCTTTCACAGCCAATCAGCATTGAGCCAACCAGCTTCCCGGCCCATCAAGAAGATGGGAGGCCGGTAATGACACGCCGCCCGGCTTCCCGATTGCCCCAGAAGCCGGCTCCATGGCTAGGGAAGTACCGGCATCGGTACTCAGTATCGGGAAGTACTGAAAGATAATTATCGATACTTGTTCTCGATGGTCGATTGGGGTGCATCCCTAATTTAAAGCGCCAGCATCGGTGCTATGCAGGGGCGGACTGACCATTCGGGCACTCGGGCATGGACCGAGGGCCCGCGGCCAGGATGGGGCCCGTCACCGTCCCTCCCCTCCAGCTCTCTTTTCACCTGCTTCCAGCCCCACATCATGTGTCCATGCCCACCAGACCCTGCCGTCCAGTGGCGGCTCTAGAGTTTGCGAGGCCTTAGGCAAAACTTAAACACGAGGCCCCACTTGGGCCCATAATGGAAAGAAATGCAAGCGATAAAAATGAAAGGTATGAATCATATATATTAGGACATTCTTTAAATCCTATGAACTATGAGTTCACAGTTTCTTGAATTTTGTCAGGTCAGGTGCAAGACTTTACCCAATCACAGCACAGTGCACTGTGAGAGCCATGATTGGGCAAAGTAATGATGACTTTGCCCAATCATGGCTCACGCAGCCAAGTCCTGTCAGGTGGCGGACAAATGTAAACCGTTGGGTGGAGCTAACGGTTGTGTCATCGCTAGCTCTGCCCAATTGTTTATATTTTGCCGCCTTCTGTCAGAATGCGGCAAAAATATAAACAGAGACCCCACAGAGCCCTGGTCAAACCATGGCAATGAAGGCTCTCACCAGCACCAGGGCTCCGAAGGGTCTCACCAGCCTGGTTAGACCCCTCAAAGCCCTGTAGAGACCCCACGGAGCCCTGGTGAGACCCCTCAGAGCTCGGGGTAAAGCAGGGATCTGTAGGGTTTCACCAGGGCTATGTGGGGTCTCACCAGGGTGATTTGGGGTCTCACCAGGGTGATCTGGGGTCTCACCAGGGTGATCTGGGGGTCTAACCAGCCCCAAGGGCTCTTTAGGGTCTCACCAAGGCTCTCTGGGGTCTAACCAGCCTTGTTAGACCCCCACAGAGCCCTGGTGAGACCCCACAGAGGGCTCTCTAGGGTCTCAACAGGGCTGTCAAAAGGGCTATATGTAGTAAGGGTTACCTTTTACCAGGGCTGCGTGGGCCACATCTCACACTGATGCCTTGCGGGCAGGTCTCACCATCCTGTGAAGGTCGCGTCACGCAGGCAGGAGTGGATGGGATCGTGCAGGACCAGCTGGTTCCCGGCGACACCTGGCCTCTGATGATAAACTCCGCCCCCCCAGCCAGATAGAGATCCTCGTGCGGTGGATGGGAGGGGTGAGGTCTCGTCTCATTGGCTGGTGGACAAAGCTCGAGCAGACCAGGCGAGTGGATTGACCGAGAAAACGGATGAGCTCTCAGCCCTGTCGCTGTCAAACTGAGTGTCTTGACGGCGACAGGGCTGAGAGCTCATAACGTTACCTGGCTGGCAGGTAATGTGCCGACCGGGCAAATTAGGCGGTCGCGAGGCCCTCGGGAGTCTCTGCCGGTATACAGTGCCCTGCTCACATTACATAGCCAGGGATCCCAACTGAAAGAAGCACTCAGAAAATAAAAAAAAAAACGATCGCAGGGAAAGGTTTAATCTGCTCGATCGAGCAGATTAAAGCTTTCCGGGAGGAAGTGTTTCTCTCCCGGGCGGCCGGGAGTGTCCGGGAGAGTTGGGATGTCTGCATAGCATTCCACAACCAGCACAGATCTCCACTGCCTGCACATCAACCATGCTGACCTCCCTCTGATCCTCTGTATCTGCCCCCCTGATCCTCTGCATCTGCCCCCCTGATCCTCCGCATCTGCCCCACTGATCCTCCGCATCTGCCCCTCTGATCCTCCGCATCTGCCCCTCTGATCCTCCGCATCTGCCCCTCTGATCCTCCGCATCTGCCCCTCTGATCCTCCACATCTCATCCTCCACATCTGCCCCTCTGATCCTCTGCTTTGCCCCTCTGATCCTCCGCTTTTGCCCCTCTGATGCTCCTCATCTGCCCCTCTGATTCTCCGCATTTGCCCATGCTTATCCTCCGCATCTGCCCCTCTGATTCTCCGCATTTGCCCATGCTTATCCTCCGCATCTGCCCTTGCTTATCCTCCACATCTGCCCCTGCTGATCCTCCACTTCTGCCCCTGCTGATCCTCCACATCTGCCCCTGCTGATCCTCCACATCTGTCCCTGCTGATCCTCCACATCTGCCCCTGCTGATCCTCCACATCTGCCCCTGCTGATCCTCCACATCTGCCCCTGCTGATCCTCCACATTTGCCCCTGCTGATCCTCCAAATCTGCCCCTGCTGGTCTTTACACATCTGCTCCGTTAGGCCCTCTGCATCTGCCCCTACTTAGACCGTTTGCATCTGCCCCTGCTGAGACTTTCTGCATCTGCCTCTGTTGGGACCCTCCATCCAAGACACCAGGCCGGCACCCCAGAGCAGAGCGGCAGCACGGAGTATGTTGCATCTAAGGGGTGGGGGAAGACTGATTGGGGCTGGTGTTTATGGCGTTTTATGTAAGTAGTAAGAATTGGCATATGTTATGCCACACTGTCAAGGCACTATGTTGGTGTCTTGTTGTATACCAAAACCATGCAAAACGAATAAAAAGATTTTTTATTTTTTTAAAAGATGGCCCCCGCTAATGTGCAGTCAGTCACAGACAGGGGGACGCCGGAGGCCCGCACAGAGACCACCAGGTGAGGATCTCGAGTGTGCAGGCCCCGGCTTCCTCTGCTGCTGCGGGGGCCCGGCCGCCTCCACCTACTGCCAGTCAACTGTACGGCCGTCGGCCCATATTCATGTAAGGTTCACAGGCCCCTTACTTGACTATCAGCCATACCCCCTTGACGGCAGCCCTCCTAAAGCTTTCTCAGAGGTCTTTGTTGTGCTTTTAACAAGCACATCCTTGAGGTTTATTGAGGAAAAGGAAGAACAGATAGTGTGCTCTGTAATCCTTGTCTGAAAACTATAAAGTGAAAGCTGCTGCCAAATTCCCTGTGAGTGTCACCTGAGAACTGTTAACAAGTCAAAATTACAGCTAACAAATGTGTGAAGAGTGCTCCAGAAATGTAGAAGTGGTTCAAGTTACTAAAGGTAAACTCCAAGTCTCCTGACCTGTGTGTTTTGATCCCTACTATGTTACAACATTTTCATCACTGAAGCCTGTACGTACAAAATCTTTGGTGCCCAAAGACATACACTTCTTTCAGGATCAGCACAGAGAACACTTTCTAGTTTTACAGGAAGGGGTATGAAAAGTGGTTACGCCAGCCCCCTCACTATAAAAAGGGGGCAAAAAGCAGCCATAGTGTCAGTGAATTGGAAGTTGTTGAAGAGGAAAACAATCAATTTCACAGCCAAATATGAGCTGTCCGTGTATGCTGTGGCTCTCCATGAAAGTCCATGGCAGTGCTCGTCTTCCCATACATTTTAGTAGTAGTAGTTTTCCCACTAGCCCTAAAAATGGCCAGAATTTAACAACAAGG
>NW_017307394.1:385233-394778 GCF_000935625.1 Nanorana parkeri | reverse complement strand
CCCTCTTACTAATCAATAGGTACCAGGCTCTTGTCACCCCAGTCCCCTGTAGAAGGTTCCAACAAAAGGGAAACTCTCTTAGGAGGCATTTACAGTACCTGTCCTACATGAGGGGCAATTAGGTGGTCACTCCCTTCCTGGCAAAATGGTGTTAGGAACATATTGTACAAATAGAATTTTGATATTTTAAGTAATGTTTTCCTTCTCAGTTCCAACAGTGTCTAAAAATGTCCTTGGCTGGTTTCCTTCTGTACAAATTACAGAAAAAGGGAGCAAGTTCCATCTCTTTCCTTGCTTCTTAAATGGAGGGCATGTGGGTTCTGATGTGTATGAAGAGTAATCTAGGATTTCTTGACATCTCTAAATACAAGTCTATAGTTGGTATAAATCTGTACATGGACACCACTGCCCTACAGTACTCCATTGTAGTGGTCAGTAATGGAGGATTTCTAATCAGTTGCTGTGGGTCATTGCACTCCATCACCGCACTTACACACTGCTGCATTGTGCTCCGTTGGTTGCGTTGCAGGCTGCTGAAAAAAGTAGAGCATGTAATGCAACGTGTCAAAAACCGATGTCAACGCAACAGAATGGAATGTAAAAAAAAGGTAGCAGAATTGAAAAAAAAATACATAGACGTTTGTCCACTAAAGACACTGACGCAGAAGCGATCTGGCGACAGGTAAGTCGCCAGGATCGCTTCTGTTGTAAAGCCGACAGTCGGCTCTACAAGTTTAAACAGACTCCCGGCGGCAAAAGTCGCCGGGAGTCTGTTTAAACAGCCCCAATGCTGGTGACGTACACTGTACGTCGTCAGTCACGAAGGGGTTAAAATAAAGATTGGCAAAAAAAAGAAGTAACGAAACACATCAGAAGTCAATAGAGGTTAAAATTGCAAGTCAACAGACCTCCGTTGACTTATGGTTACAGTCCGATTTTGCTGTGAATGGGCCCCTGTATTGACTTAACGAATGAGCCATCTTGCTTTCCAGTCCCTAGGCTTAAGGGCTAGTCACACCATGCATAGTGCCTTCTGGTGCGGTCCGAGCCCGGAACGCACTGGATCGCATAGATCAGACCGGGCCCCGTTCTGGGGCAGGAGGGGGGTGTGGCAGTGCCATTCTTGTCAATGGCACCGCAGGCCCGCCGCCCGCCCACAGTGCGATCGCCCGCACCGGAAAGTGAGGTACAGGAATGCTCTGCATCCAGGTGCAGTGTGATCTAAAAAAAATGCTGCATGCACCACTTTTTCCGATCGCACTGCACTGGAACGGAGGGCATTTAATGTTGTGGCACATACTCTACGAGGGGAATTTATAAACACTGGAGCATACCAAATCTGGAGCCGCTGTGCATGACATCCAATCAGCTTCTCACTTTCATTTGTCATGGACAACTTCTCCAGATTCCTTCTGCTCCAGTTTTGATAAATTCCCCCCTGTGTCCCAGTCCCTGGACATTAGGGTTTTCCTTAATAGAGCCACAGTCCCGACTCCTGAACATGTCTGTTCTTCTTCCCAGCTGGAGTCCTGAACATTAGCCAGAAGTCTTTCCATAAGGGCTGTGCACAGGTGTGCAATCATTAGGTGCCAGCCACCACCAAACCATGGACCCAGGAATGGAGATTTCATCCCTCCCAACACTCTTTGAAATCTCCCAGTTCCAGGATCCCGTGCTGTTAGAAATATGATTTTTTTTATGTCATATTCTTTTCTTGAAGCATAGGGTGGAATAAGTTCAAAATGAGATGGTTGCTTCTGTCTTGCATAAAGTTCAAAATGTGTTTAATTGCAAAGTTACGAAATATTACAGGATATGGTATATCTTACAGAATGAGTCTATAAGATGTTTGATGATTACACAATATAGTATATCCTACAGCAGAAGTCTATAAGATGCTTAAGAAACGTGTCTTTAGTTAGTAAGTAAAACATTGTTTTTAAGAGGTGTCTCTGTGCCTTCTGTGTCAATGTGTCAATGTGGGCGTGTGTAGGGGTGTGGCCGTGTCTGTATGTGTGTGTGTGTGTGTGTGTGTGTGAGTATCTGTGTGTATGTCTGTGCGTGAAGCTGTATGAGAGTGTGTGTGTGTGTGTGTGTGTGTGTGTGTGTGTGTAACTTGAAGGATCATCCCCCGTCCTTTTATCTATGCTTTTACTTTAAAATAACCTATGGGATGTTTACCTTAAAAGTCGTTCAGATTAGCATAAGGGAGTTCCAAACTTTTGTCCTGAATCATGTGTTCCTTCAATCCCATTTTGGGCATACCTAACAACTGTTTCAAACTATACTTAGGTCTGCTTGTCAAGCTTACTGATTGATTACCAATTCTAACTCAAAGTCACCAGTATAGTTTAAATGGCATTTCCAAACTTGGATAGATTAAAATATAGAAAATCAATCATTTGGGTTTGCACATACATATTTCAATATATGGTTTTAACACATGCCAAATCCACAAAACCTGGGGAGAACTGCAAATCCAGCTCTTGCCCATTAAGGGTTAGTTCACACCATAAGCAGTGCATTCTGGTCCAATTCTGGCCAGAACACACTACCTCGCATTGCGGCCGGATCACTTTTTTGTCACCATGTCTGCCCTGATGAAGGGACCCTGTGTGGTTCCGAAAAGTTTTCTGTTGTGACATGTTTCTTGAATAAAAAGAACATTTGGATTTATTTCATCTCACGAGTGCTGGTGATCTTTGTTGTTACCTACAATTACTGTCTGTGGTGGCCCAGCTCTTTCAGCCTGCCCTCACCTCCTTTCATAACCTTTTCTGCAGCAGCTGTGCGAGATGCAAAGGGGAATACTATGGAGCATGGGTGGGCAACCTTGGTACTCCACTTATTGTGGAACTACAAGTCCCATGAGGGATTGCAAGACTCTGACAGCCACAGTCATGATTCCCAGAGGCAGAGGCATGGGATTTGTAGTAACACCACAGCTGGAGTGCCAAAGATGCCTAAGCTTGATATGGAGTGTCAATTGAGAGACAGCTCTGAGTGTCATAGTGCAGCTGACATCACATGCAAGATGGCGGACCCCCCAGCAGTCTCAAGTCTTTTGGATGTCTACACAAGGGAGGCATTTGCAGGTAAATACTATGCATACATTACTATCAATGCACATGTAATCTTATGTTAAAATAAATGGTCTGGGAACAGGGTCTCTTTAGGGTTGAGTATACTTTACACTGCAATGGTTCCCTTGCTTTTTCCTAGGCACTTGACAGTATTGCAACACTTCCCAAAATGCTTCCAATGCTTTTCTTTTATGTCAGCATAGCCAAGGAAAATCTGATATGTTTTCAGTGCACATGAACATATTTCTGTGAAGTCAGCACATGTGATTGCCTCTACTGGAACACTGTGCAGACACACTGGAAACACATTACAAACCATCCAAGTTCATATAAAAGTCTGTTATGTCTTTGGAAAATAAACTGTGGTAAATTTGATTTCATGGTGGCAGCCAAAGCGTGTCCTCTAATCTTATATGTGACTAAACCATATACAACTCTTAGTCCACCCAAAAAGTGATATTTCAGTCTTTTGCGGATGCTAGAATGTTAAATTAGATTATATATATATATTACTGTATATATAGCATGTTAGCATGCATCAGGTTGAGGAGTAGGAGTGAGCTCAGGTTCGGACCGAACCCAACCAAACCACTGCCACCCAATCAGTTGCATACAGGGAATTCCCCACCTGGAGCTGCACATAAGCAAAGGGGCGTGATGCTGTGATGTTGTTGACCTTATATGGCCAAATGGCTATATTTGGTCACTATCAGAAGCATCCCTTTGTGATGTACGCCCGGCCCGAACCCACTGTACCTCAATCACACGTGACTACACAACAGTAAAGTACAAAGGGAATAAAAAGAGAACACTTAACAGTCCTGGTTTTAGGAGATCTGACAAAGTTCAATAAACAAAAGAGAGATCTGAAGGGCTCTTCTTCAAGCAACCTTGCACAGATGATGTCCAGAATTTAAAGGGGAAATCTTCTGCGATGGTAAGACTTCTTGATTTTGCTGGAGTTCCTTTTCTTGATGTTTCAAAACAAGAGCCTGTTTAGCTGCCTCGTCAGCATCTTTTTGTCAACCCTCTAGGGGTGTTACTTAGCCGGCCCCTAGGGCAGGGCTGGGGAGGCAGGGCAGAAGGGATGAGCCCTTATGATTTCCCCCTCTGCTCCTACCAAACAGTTAAATTCAAAACTTAAGATGATAGTGGAGTATTAATATTTAATCCGGTCCGGCAACCCCTAAATTATGCTGCTTCATGAAGTTACCTTTAGATTGAATCTAAATATGCCCGAAATATGAATGATGGGAGGGCCAGGACACAGACACAGCTATTTGTGCACTTAATTTTACAATAGTAATGTCCAATTCTGAATAATGAAATGGAGCTGATATTGTAACTCAGGTTTATGACTTGTGGGTGAATGCTGGGTCACCTGCGTTATTACCTCTACTAGACCTGCTTGTGTTTATCCACTTGTGAATCATCACATTCTATACACTGTGTATAGGATGTGAGGATGCCAAGGGACATACCATCTCTGCAGCGGAGGAGCAGACAGGTGGAAGGGACCAGTCTAACAGCAAGCCAGCTCTGAGGATCAGATGAGCATAACTTTGTTATTTTTGAACCTAGACAAAAACGAGCACCGAACCCTTGCAGCGCAGGGATAGCCCCACTGCAAGGGTTAAGAACAATTTCCCCCAGAATTCTGCTTTAAATCATCGGTGTGTTTAGCTACTGTACATGCCTGGAGTTCAGCTTCAAATATATACAACAAGTTCTGCTAAAAATGTATAAATTTGCTGTGTTTGCTAAATACTTTAAATGATGCTCTCCTCTACATCTTGCATTGGTGTTCCAGAAATGTAATAACGATGAAACTTTTTAATGACTTTTTTTATTATTAATTTCATTTTTTAATATAACGGGACCCAGCCTTCAAGCTGAGGTTAACCCAAAAGTTTTATATTATTCCATTAGGCAGCTAATGATAAAAAAAAAAGTATGCGCTCCGCAGCTGTGTCCCAATTTGAGAAAATGATACTTCCAATGTAATACCGAAGACTCCTACATAATTAATACAGTGGATGAATTTTAAATATTATTTCCAATTTACAAGGAACAAAAGTGGAAACCATCATCATGAAAGCCGAAATCGAGAACAACGAGAAGAAACTGTTACAATGCAATCTCTGTCAATCTCAGTCACTGAGTATTGACCTTCCAGTTTATAGTTACACTGTGATGTAATGTGCATTGAACAATAACCCGTGCCAACCAATCAGAATTCAGGTTTCATCAATATGACTGTACATTATAATAAAATGGAAAGGTTTGCTTAGGGTTCGATATAGTGGATGACCGCACTCCAGTAAGAATAAACCTTAGATTGTAAGCTCCCTGAGGGCAGGGACTGATGTGAATGTGCAACTATGTAAAGTGCTGTGTAAATTGTCGGCGCTATATAAATAAGTGTAATAATAATAATAATAAAAAGATTCTTTAGTGGTTTAAATCCATAAAACAAAAGCAACAGGGAACAGTTAAAATGTTGACAGTCCACAGAAGCAGCAAAAAAAAAAAAAGTATGGGTTCCCCCCAATTCATACCAGACCCTTTAGGTCTGGTAGAAATTTTAGAGAGGAGCCCAATGCCAAAAAAAACAAAAAAAAAGCAGTGGGGCCCCCAGAAAATCCCATACTAGATCTCAGCTGCGGATCGACAGGGGCTGTTGCCAGTAATGAACCAAGTTCACAAAGAGTAAACGGCTAGTCAGGCGTAACCCCTGGCGTCACTCTCAATCTGGACGGAGAGTTAGGGGTTAAAGCATCATCTGCCGTATGCTAATTGTGTCTTTGATTTGAGGTCGGGCTATTACGTCATAGGCCGCAGTTGTTTAAAGGTAACTTAAATCAAATAGAAATACTAACGATTGATACCCCAGCCAGTATAATCTCTAGGTTGAAAAGCAGGTATTAGGTCATCGGTGGTAGGTGAAAGTCAATAGTTTGTATTTAGCATTTGGTTAATCCCTCAGAGGGGTACTTGCGCTTTAGTAGTGAAGAATCCAGAGGGAGCCTGGTAGCGAGGTTCAGGGTTCAGCCGGCTTGCTGGAATTGAGATGGGATCCGGGGAGACCAGAGGTCCGGCTGCTGAGGAGAGTCCAGACAAGGATTCGAGGGTTCGAGGCATTGGGAGGCTGCAGGGCTTCCAGACCGCAATTGTGGAACGCCTTGTAAGCCTCCCGAGTGCGTTTAAATATGCCGCCGACGGTCTTGATTGGACCGTCCGGACGGCCCTTGACTTCCGCGTTTCACGCTGGAACGCAAGACGTCACGTCGCGCCGGAGTACTCATACAGGGTCTCCTACTGACGCTGCGTCCCAGGGTGGAATGCGGATGCCGCGGTTGCGATCCCCTGAGCCCGTTACAGTGATACACAAGTAAGATACAATTTTGGTAAAAGCAGGGATCCCAACCTGAAAAACATAATTTCAGGGGGAGGTGCCCTGCCCTCAAAAGGGGAGAAGAGCACGCATCTGAAATGATAAATGATGGCAGATAGCAAAGAAGCTATTGCTTCCAGTGCCATCTGCTGGGTTTTGTTTTTTTTTTGTATTCTGACAGCTGCTGCCGTAAAAAAAACAAAAAAACAGCATTGGAATGAATAGCTAGATTGCTATTGGTTATTTCAATTTGCAGTAGCCAATAGCAAGCTGGCTATTGCTCCTGCCTCTGCTGCTGTAAATTAGTAGAGGTGGACCTGATGGAGAACCTCAGGTCCACCTCTGCTGATTGACAGCAGCAGTGGGCGGGTGCAATAGCTAGGTCTGTTATTGGCTATTGCAAATTTAAATAGCCAATAGAAGCCTAGCTATTCATTCCTATGCTGTTTGTTTTTTTTTGGGGGGGGGGGGGGGGGTGTTCACATACTGGAAAAAAAAACCCCAGAGATAATGTTTCTCTCCCGGGCGGCCGGGAGCTGCTAATAGTAGGAGACTCCCGGAGCGTGCGGGAGAGTTGGGATGTCTGAGTTAGGGTACATGAATGCAATTCTGAGATTTAACTGCTGAGTTTACTGTCACATTGAAGAAGTTTTATATGTTTTGTGTTAGAAAGTGAATCATTTTAATATGAAGTCTTTGTATAATTGAATTTGGTAATTTGCTATTTCCTATAAGATGGTAAAACGTATTTACGCCATGATAAAAGGCAGAATTCTGTATTTTGAACATTTGTGCACATCGGTGTACACATGTTATCTTCATTGATGACAGGTTGGAAGGCTACTTTACTTTATGAAACGAGCAATTAACCCTTACAGTGCGGGGGTTTAATTGAAACATTTCCCGGAGTTCTTTAACAAGTGATTGTTCAGTTGGAGTATCACGAATGTGTGCAGTAAAGCCGAGAGAACGAGAATTGATGTTATCCAGATCGCGGCTTGGCTCCTGATACCCAGATCGAGGCTTGGCTCCTGCTATCCAAATAGAGGCTTGGCCCTCTCCAAGCCAGATCGAGGTTTGGATGTTGCGCCCCAGATCAAAGCTTGGTTGCAGAGTTAGACCGTGGAGCTGTCTGAGCGTGGAAGGGGTGATGAATCTGCATGTTTTCGTGTGCTGTCTCTGTGCAGTGTGTTGAACGGAGGGACATAAACACAGGAAAGGTAATGTTTAGAAGAAATTATGTTGAGCAGTGACTGGTATAGTCCCTGTGCCGGGTGGACTTGTGGAAGTGTTTAGTGATATGCTTAGATACAGTGACTGTAGCTGTTGGTGCTTCATGTCATGTGTTTGTGTTATCCCAGGAACTGTGGAACTTCTGCCTAGCTGGCCATGCACCTTACAGTTGGCTTTTTCAGGGAATACTAACTGTTACCTATCTACTAGTCCTTAAAGCCCAACTCCAGACAGAAAAATACAATTCCCCTTCCAGTGGGGTCCTCCTCTGCAAGTTTTAAATGCTTGTTAAGTCCCAGGGTAATTAGGGTTAATTATTACCGTATTCCTCGCTGCGGCAGGCTCCCTGCAACTGTGTATTTGGTCCCCCCAAAACCTCTTCCCTAAGGTGTGCCACATCAAGCGGTCACATCAAGTACAGTGCAGAACCAGCAGTCCCGATTTGTACCTGAGGATTGAAACAGTAGAAAGGTATCATGGCACACTCACAAACCAGCATGTAAAACAACTTGTCTCACCACTAAGGTTAATAACAGAGGTTTGGATGCACGTCTTCTGCAGAAAATGTGAAAGCTGCGCCAAGGCACCTCTTATAGTGCGGTCCTAACTCTAAACTATGAGAGTCTCCATCTTGGAGCACATGGGGGCAGAAGATTTCAAATTGGGTGCAGGTTTGTCAGGAGGAAGACCAACCTCCTTAAAAGGTACAGGGACACACAAGGGATCCCGTACATCCCAATGGCAGCTGAGAACCCCCATGTGTCACTGCACCAAATCGGTCAAGCAAAACAAATGACAAACTCACTCAACAATTTGTCACCAGCTATACAGTAAGGTGCACACAAAATGGGCTTTGAACAGTAAAACAGTAGAAAGGTATCATGGTGGTTTGTGAGTGTGCCATGATACCTTTCTACTGTTTTACTGTGCAAAGCCCATTTTGTGTGCACCTTACTGTATAGCTGGTGACAAATTGTTGAGTGCGTTTGTCATTTGTTTTGCTGTACCTGAGGATGCTGCATGCTGAAGCGTTGTGGAGAAGAGCGCAGGGGAGCCAGGTCAGTAACACAGCCTTTCCTCTACACTTAAAGGACAATTCTGAAGCGAGTGATTTTTCACTCAGCCTCATAATCTGAGCACTCCTGTGAGAATGTCACAGGTCGGCTCAGTAGATTGGGAAGTGAGCGAACACATACCGTCGCTTGCTCACTTCTCGATCTATCCCTGCAGAGAGCGGTGACTGTCGCTCACGGCTCCCCGCAGGGATTCCCGCTCCGATCCTCCAGCGCTGACTGGCGGAACGGACAGGGGAGGGGGCGGGCACAGCTGGCTCTGGATAGGCAGAGCCAGCTGTCACTCACGCATCTTGGTGGATCTCGACAGCAATGTCCGGATCCATCCCGGCTGCTGCGTCTCAGTATACCGCAAGCTGTAGCTCGCGATATACTGAGTTTTGGGTCACGGGAGAACGCTAGTTTGTGTTCTCCCGTGACCCTTAGGAGAACTATTGGGAAAAGCCCTAACCCCATAGTTCTCCTTTTTTAAAACATTTAAGTGTAAGAAAAAGTTGTGGAGTGGAGAGGGATTAGAGCTTCTGTCAGGTTTATATTGCTGCCTGTGTCCCCGTTCAGGAGATTCACCCCCTTCTCTTTTTGTCCTGTGACTGTTACCACTAAAAGTTAAGAAAATCACACATTTTGGGTTGTCATCAGAACAGGAAATGGGGGCAGTAGTTCTGGTGTCTCTGTTGACCACCAGGGATTTCCCTCACTTCCTGTTGTGACTAGCGGACAAGAAGTGAAGGCAAATCTCCAAAAATAGGATGAAAAAGGTAA
>NW_017307394.1:368853-385162 GCF_000935625.1 Nanorana parkeri | reverse complement strand
CACTGCAATAGTATTTTTTTCCTTTTACCCTGCAGTTCAGCTTCACCCCCAGTCAAAATGATCAGGTTATAAAAAAAACTAGTCGCCTCAGCCCTCAGCTTCCAGACCATAAAGAAAATGAATGCAGCCAACACATCTGAGGACTGGAAAGCTGCAATATATATTACGTTATTTTCTTGGGTTTAGATATCCATTAATAACTGATTTGATGCAACTAAGTGTATCTAAACCCAAGAGCACATATGTAATATATTGCAGCTTACCAGTCGGTGGCTGCATTCGTTTTCTGTTTTCACCTTTTTTACTTTTATATTTACCTGGTGATCCAGCCAGTGACCCACTCCTTGTCATAGGGTGACAGTGTTCGCTCGTCCTACTGTATTTAAAAGGTGCACCATTGTTACCCTACGTCTACAAAACAATGTTCCTCTCCTTGTTTTCCTCATAACCTAGATAGGGGGTGTTTTGTAGTCCACAAAGAGAACTGGGAACAATGTCATGAATACGAATGCAGCATAGAAGGATATCAGTTTTTAAGCTATAGCATCTATGAAGATGAGAATTTATTGATTTGCACTTGTATAACAAAACTTCAGTGGTATATTGTTAGGGTATACATACACTTTAAATGTCATGTGCTGTGCAGAACTATAGACACCACCTATGGAAATGCAGAGCAGAGAAAGTCAGCAGTCCGTATCTGAATGCTTGACCCAGGGCAATGACTGTAAGTATTGAAGTGACATGGAGGCATGTCATCCAAGCAACTAGTATTTTCGGAACAAGAGAACAGCGTTGGCATCATTTATCTTCATCTCGTATGTCAGTGTAACCAAATCACTTCATAAATGGAAAGCCTCTTTCCTTGTCTCTGGTAAACAAGAGCCTTGTGTGTATTTTACTTGTCTCTGGTAAACAAGAGCCTTGTGTGTATTTTACCTCATAAAAGGCTGCAGAAGTGTTTTCAAAGTCACCTAAAGGTGGCGGTCGCACGTCTTTTGTCTAAGGAGCATGCTAGAAAACCAGCCGAAAATCTTTTGTCTAAGGAGCATGCTAGAAAACCAACTAAGTATCGGAAGCCGATTAATCGATTATTGAAAAAGTTGACAACTTTTTCAATAATCGATTATAATCGATTTATGTCGATTAGTTGTTGCAGCCCTAGAGCTAAGGAGCATGCTAGAAAACCAGCCGAAAATCTTACGATTTTCGGCTGGTTTGAATGATACTCGGGAGACAAATGCTGAACGGACCAGTGCGCACGCGCACACTGCCCGTTCAGCATTGCGGTCATCGCAAGCCCGCCCCTTGGGCTTTTGCGATGCCTGTCCAAGATGGGCAGATCGTACGTTTTTTTGATTACTTTACAACCATCGCAAGACTAAGGTCTTGCGATGGTTGTAAAGTGTATGGCCACCTTTACTTGAAGGACTTGCAATGAGATAACAGGGTTGTGGTCGCCCTGATGTCCATATGCAATTACATGAAAACAGCTGTTTTTAGGGACAGGACATAATGAACGAGCTTGCAATAGGTTTTTGTAATGGTGCTGCATTGATGGTAAATGTCTGAGATTATTCATTGAACGTTTCCTATGATTCATGGAGGAAGTTAATTGTTAACTTGTCTGTTAGAACAGATTCTGTTATCTTTCCTTTGTTTTAATCATGTGGTAAAAGTTGTTACACTTATTATTTTAATAAAAACATCGTTGGGATCTAAATTGGAGCTCCAGAAATGATCATTTCTTTAAACTTACATTGGTCCAACTTGTTTCGATGTAAGTATCCATGTCTGATATCCGGAGGGTCACTGGGGATGCTGTAGTAGTAGTAATCATCGTAGTAGTCCAGTCTACATTCAATGATAGCTGTGATATTCCGGGTGCTGCTGCAGTGTGGTCCCTTGGCACCACCACCACCATCCAGAGAACAGCCTGAGGGGGGAAGTTATCAAAACTGCAGCAGACAGATTCTGGAGCAGTTGCCCATAGAAACCAAATCAGAATCTCTCTTCAGTTTGTTCAGTTAAAATTTGAAAATTAAAGAGAGAAGCTGATTGGTTGCCATGCACAGCTGCTCCATATTTTGTCTGCTCCAGTTTTGATAAATTCCCCAACCTCCTATTTTTTTTTCCAATGAATTGTGACGTTATCCATTGCGCCTCTCCACCTTGTACAATCAGAGACCACCTTGCATTCTCTGAATTGTGTTAATGCTGTGCGAGGGACTCCCTGTGTGCAGAGGGGGAGCCCTGGAGCAGCATCCAGAAGATTACCACTGTATGAAGCGTGGACTAGTAGAGTGATTTTAACATCCTCCGTGACTTTCTGTATGTAAGATATACTGTAGGTACTTACATCGAGCCAAGCTGGGCCAATGCAAGTTTGCAAAAAAGATAATTTGTGGAGTTCCACTTTAACAAAGAGTGGCCCATTCCTAAAGCCTGCTCCACTCTTTTAAACTCAGAAAATGGAGCAGATCCCGCTTCTAATTAACATAGTAGAAAGAAGCCCTTTGGTAATTAGGAGCGATCTGCTCCATTTCCTATGCCATGTCTGCACCAGACACAGCATGGGTGACTGGAGCTGCATGCTTTTGCTGGGGTTAGCACACAGGCATATAGACAGGAAAAGGAGCTTACTCTACTTATATGCAGGCTCTGCCCATGTAACATGATCACTACATGAGCAGAGAGAGGCATGTGAGCTGTTTGCCAGGTAACCAGCAGAGAGTTTATATCCTGTATTCCAGGTTCAATCTAAAGGTGCCCATACACCTTACGACCATCGCAAGACTTTGTCTTGCGATGGTCGTATGCTCACTAAAAGCCCGTACGATCTGCCCACCTTGGACGGGCAGATCGTACTTGCGATCATCGAAAGCCCGCCCCCCTGACAAAAGTCTTGCGATGGTTGTAAGCTAATTAAAAGCTCGTATGATCTGCCCATCTTGGACAAGCAGATCGTACTTGCGATCATCGAAAGCCCGCCCCCCTGACAAAAGTCTTGCGATGGTTGTAAGCTAATTAAAAGCTCGTATGATCTGCCCATCTTGGACAAGCAGATCGTACTTGCGATCATCGAAAGCCCGCCCCCCTGACAAAAGTCTTGCGATGGTTGTAAGCTGTATGGGAACCTTTAAGGTGCCCATACACTGCTCGATTCTCGTACGAGAATCGAGCAGTGTATGGGCACCTTAAAGGTTCCCATACAGCTTACAACCATCGCAAGACTTTTGTCAGGGGGGCGGGCTTTCGATGATCGCAAGTACGATCTGCTTGTCCAAGATGGGCAGATCATACGAGCTTTTAATTAGCTTACAACCATCGCAAGACAAATGTCTTGCGATGGTTATAAGGTGTATGAGCACCTTAAGGTACTAGTGTTGTCAGACACATATCAAGATATCAGCAATGGCAGGTTGGGCCGCTGGTCTTTTCTCTTGTTATAGTATTTCCCTTTGCTACTACCCAGACAGCTATATAAATGGTTATGTAGAAAAGGGAGGGGAGGGCCGGAGGAGTTGGGCCAGCACAGACAGTAGTTAGACATTCTGAGAAGAAGAGAAAGCTATGATGTGCGAGGGGGGGGAGGGTGCTTATGGGCCTGCATCTACTGGAGTAGTCAAGTTTACTAGCATGTTCAAATGGATATTGCAAGTAAATAAAAAAACAAATGCAAGTCAGCTTTTTAAAAATTCTTCTTCTTTTTTTTTTTTCCTGTGCTTTTACTTGCCATTTTGTTTTTCTGAGTTGGTGACTAGGTCTTTTTACATTTTGTATTTCCTTTTTTGCCATTTTTAATTATAGCTTTGTAACATCTTGTATTAAATATAATTTGTTTTGCATCCATTTCACAATCCTCTCTGTATAATTTTTCAGCGGACAGAATGCTTTGTTAGATGGGTGGTGTCATTTGGCACGGTCCAGCAGCTGAAAAGTATAACAAGCATGGCAACTCCTTTTGTACCTGTGCCTTTGCCAATAGGAAATTCTTCTGCAGGCAGCATTCCAACTCGAAGCCAAAGGAGCTCTTCGCTTGGAAGCTGCTCAACTGGTTCAAACTCATCAAAGGAGCCACATGAAGATGCCAATGCCAGAGGGCGCAAGAAGCTGAGTGCACCCGATCAAGTCAGCTGCACTTCATCCTTATGCAGTAGCCCTCTCATCAGGACTAAGTTTGACTCTTCAGTAGAGTACAGTTCCCGACCAGTGGAACATGAACATGTACCAAACTCGGTGGATCTGGAGGAACGGCCTTCAACCCCAACCATTTTAGGATATGAAGTAATGGAAGAACGAGCAAAGTTTACGGTGAGTTTCCTCAGTTTGTATGTATGTACATGTATGTGTTTAAATCAAAACGCCAAGCCCTCCTCTATACAAAGATATGGGTCCCCTCTCCGTCTGGTCCGTACCTCCAACCCGCTGCTGCCTCGCACAATATCTGCAGCCATCTGATAAAAATCTAGTGCTGTGCTGCCCATCTGAAAACCACGCCATTTTCGTGGCCTTTAATTAGTCTTAAAGTTTTATATTAAACTCTCAGATTTTTTTTTTTCATGAATAAATTCAGATCAAACAAATATTAATTGCCCAGCAAAGTATTAAATATTTGCCCAAGCACTTAGTCATTGTGTTTCCAAACTGCTGACTCCAACTCTGTCACCTCTGTTTTCCTGAACTTCCTGTCCAGTACAAGATCA
Organism: Nanorana parkeri; assembly: GCF_000935625.1. Taxonomy (NCBI): domain Eukaryota; kingdom Metazoa; phylum Chordata; class Amphibia; order Anura; family Dicroglossidae; genus Nanorana; species Nanorana parkeri. Next base: position 380,456 of record NW_017307394.1, on the reverse strand, counting down.
CACAGGACAGCACAGTCAGCTGCTTATCTATTAGCCTGGAAAGGGGGTGAGGGGAATGGCTTGACATGCGGTGTCTGTTTGTGGAGACAAGCGCCGCTTGCTGGCACACACAAGGGTGTCTCCATAGGACCCAGCAAGAGAAAGTCGCTCTAAAGCAAAATATCAGGACCAATGCTCGGGACCAGCTGATACTGCTGGAAACTAAAACTGCTAAACATAAAGGAGCAGCGTCCATTGTAAGTGGTTTCATCAGCTTTTAAAATCCATTAAAAAATATCCTGCTAACTGGAAAAAGTAGGAAGACAGCATTACTCCCCCAATAAAAAGATCCTCTCTTGTGCTAAAGACATTCAGGGGAATCTATCCAAACTGGAGCAGGCTGAATTTGAAGCAGTTGCCCATATCAACCAATCGTCTTCTATCTTTCAAATTTGAAGAGAGATACTGATTGGTTACTATAGGCAACTGCTCCAAATTCTGTCTGCTCCAGTTTTGATAACTTCCCCCTATAATGTATCCCTCACCAGTATATGTATGTGTTCTCCTTTTTTTTTTTTAAAACCTTTTTGATAGAAAAAAAAAAGGTCTAGTTATTGCAATCTGCAGGTTTTCTTGCTATCACTCACTGCACTCTCTCACTATTTCTTGCATGTTGGGGGACTGTCTATGGACATGATGTAATCAGACACAGCAGACATAACTTACTACTGCTGGATGAGCAAGTGGCTTTTACTGCTCGCCGTACATGCATAGTTTTCTCTCATTTAGCCCGTGGGCTGAACAAGAGAAACAACTCCATTCTCCCATCCACACTAAATGACCTAGATGGAGAAATCTTCCCTGCTGGCTATTGATGGAATGCACTGGTCCTCGTATCCTGTTTTTAGGGTGGCTCCTTTTCCTTGCAGGCTCCTGTGGAGAAAGCATAATATTGTGGCTGCGGTAATGTATACAGCACTGTCTGGCTGCAATGCTAACATTGCAGCGGGCAGCTGGGGAGCTGTAAAACCACAGATCACCCGCCTTATTTTACCGCCCCTCGACGACCTGTCTAAATGAGGCCTAAGGGAGAGCTGGATTGAACCCCGCCCTATATTTTATCTCCTTACATTCTCATTTGTTCACAAAATCTGTAGAAGAAATGTATGTAGATGGAGCTTTTAAGGCACAAGGTGACAGATCCAAGAGATTACAACATCCTTAATAACAAAAATCTTTATTACATTCAAAGGGTTAAAAACCATAACATTGATCTGTGCATGCTTTCATCATCGTAGTACAAATTACCTCCAAAAAACTACTCCAAATTAACATGATTGAGGCACAATGAATCACAGAATACATCATTAACATAATTAATAGGGAATGTTCTTTGAATCATACGTATAAAATGGCCTCTTCTGAAGGTGGTAAAGGAGTAGTTGGTATTCTCAACGCGTTTCGCACTCCAATCGCTTCCTCAGGAGATGGAGGAAATCGAACAAGAAAGCAACTCATGTGCATCCAGCCGGACCAACAAAGATGGGACCCAGAACCCAAGGAGCGTCAGCAGAGACCCGAACCCCCAAAGGGGGATGATGGAAGCATACACACATCAATTTTATGGTTTTTAACCCTTTGTATGTAATAAAGAGTTTTCTTATTAAGGATGTTGTAATCTCTTGGATCTGTCACCTTGTGCCTTAAAAGCCCCATCTACATACATTTTTTTCTATTGACTTATCAGGGGTGTGACACCAATTACTCAGCACTCGTTCACGACAATTTGTTTTAAACACTAAAATCTGTAGTCACGGAGCTTTTCCTGCACGCTAGATTGCGTTTAATCCACGCACTGTTCATCTTGAGCTTTTCTAAAAATATATTATGACTATCACTAGCTTTCAAAGAATGTCAGTCATTGGAGAGTCAATCTAATGGCATCTCATCTGTTGCAGCTTTTATTGTCTCTGTGTTTAGAGAGAAATCTTCATAACAAGTGCGAAGGGTTATCGGATTTCTATCTTCCCCTCAGTAATGTTCCCATATTGATTAGAAGTCGTGTAATCATTAGCTCGATGCATACGGATGTCTGGCTATTAGGGAGTCTAGCCTTGGAATTAATGTTTAGACTTTTCTATATACTTGCTCTTTTTTTTACTTTTGTTTAAATTAGAGATATTTTTTATTCAGATGTTTATATGTATTGATTTTTTTTTATTGCATTTTCTGTCTCTTCTAAGGACTTCCTAATGACTCTTCTCTGTTTTCCTTGTATTTTTGGCTCATTAAATATTAGGTTGCGCAAACTATATAATATGGTAGATATACTCTACTGTGTTCATTGATATTCTTTCTAAGGCTGGCTTTAAAAAGTCATTTCGTTTACTGGCAGGCCAGCAAATAAGCCATGCCCTGCACTGACAACTGATAAAATAGTAGAATGTCATCACTGGCAATCTTCTGAAAATGCTGTTTGCCTGTCATTTGCGGTGCACCGATACATGTCCTTTTGGTACTGATATTTTTTTTCGGTATTTGCCGATACCCGTGCCAAGTGCCCCGATTTATCGGGAAGCCTGCCGTCCGGGTTCCTGATTGCCTAAGCTTCCTGACCAACAAAGAAGCTGGGCGGCGGGTCATGGGGTGCTGTCCGGTTTCCTGGTTGGTCAGGAAGCCAGGCTGCCTAGGAAGAAGTGAAGCCGGCTTCCTAGCCAATCAGGAAGTCATAATCCGCCGCCCGGCTTCCTGATTGGAAAGGAAGCCAGCTCCATGCTCCCTCAGGACTGCCGGTCAGAGGAAGATTTCCCTCTGGCTGGAAGTTTCGGTATCGGAGTTAAGTATCGGAGCACTTGGGCTAGTGCAAGTACTCGCCTAAATGCTCTCTATAGGCAGCGATACTATTATCGGTGCATCCCTACCTGTCATGGTGATCCTCCGGATTCAGTTCTTTATCTTTGGCCTGGAACAATTGTACAGCAAGCATAGTCAGAACTCTTGATCTGCATATTTGTTCCTGGCAGGGATGGACAAATCTCAGGAGCCAGGTAGCCATCGCTCCTTAAAACTTATGGTTTGAGGTTTCCTGTAGTTTTCCATGGAGCTGTCTCCTAAAAAAAAACAAAAAAAAAAACCCTCCTGGATTGGATAGACTGGCTCCTGAATGCCATGTGAATTTGTCCACCCCTGGTTTCTGCTGAGGAAAGTATTCAGAATGGCTCATCACCACTGGGCAACTAGCATATTCAGAAGGTGTCAACAATGGCAACCTCCAAAAAAAAAAAAATTCCAAATAGCTCTGATCTGCCAAAAAAAAAAAAAGAGACTGCATACTTCTTTCCCGCTGTCTCTCTTCAAGACCAGTGCTCTGCTGAAGCTCACTTTTGAAATCCAACACTTCCAGGAGTGTTGAGCTTCTTCATTCCCACAGTTCTCAGTGGTTCTTACAGCCAATCTCCCAATCACTACTTGGTGTCCTCTAGTATCAGGGAGGTCGGTGGACACTGTGCACTGGGGAACTAAAGAGATCAGCACTCCAGAAAGTGTTGGCTTTCCCAACAGACTTCAGTGGCGAATTCTCTTGAGGGGAGTTGCTTTCTGGTGGTGCAGACAGTAGAAAAGCTAAGGGGGGTCACTTTAGAGAAAGTGAAATTAAGTTAACATGCTAATTGCTATCCAGAGATGTCTGTAATCTAGAGATCTGCTTGAATTGCAGGATGGGTATTTCTTAACACACCCACTGCACAATCCTTGCTGCCTGTTGCATTCAAAAAGCCTAATATATCTGAATGTCAGAACTGAGAGGTTTCTCAAAGCCATTAAACAGATTCAAACCTGCCTTGGAACACATAGCAATACTTGATTGTTGTAAACAGGATTCGATGACTATTTTATATTATTGTTTTAAAATAATGTTCCCCTTGTTATTTTAGTTGGGGTCCAGGGGTGAGCACACATTTGTTCATTTAGAAATGTGTGTTTTAATCCTTCCATTACACTTTCTACTGTGATAGAATAGGGGTCCCTTCCTACATTGAGCAGCTTTCTTGATTGTGGATATGGATACATATGGGCCTGTTCTGAGCTGCCCATTCTGATCACATAATGTTTCTGCTTAGATGTTACTGTAATGACTTTGGATGAATTCAGAAGGCTGTAGTAAGATGGGGTGACATTAGTATTCTGGCTCATGCACACAGACGCAACGGGTCTTACAACATAAAAATTGAACTCCCAGAAAACCCGGTGGCTGTGTACAGCCACACATAAACATGAATGGCTGTATGCCAGTTCTTGCATTGATCGGACTATAGCATACGGTCGTGTTCCTCAAACACAGACTTTCTGCTTTCCAGAACTACACCCGTACCGTACACTAGACACAGGTTTCTGCAAGTACCGTCGTATACCCATGTACAGCTATTTACATCTATGGGTGGCCGATGCAGCACCTGAGCTTACCAAGCACGAAACAATCCTGCATTTTTTACGTTGTATGCCCTAATGTGCCTGTGCGCATGATCCCAAAGGCAAAATGTATCCATTTCACATGACTAGATGCTTATAACTCCTGCAAAGAAGCTTTTCATGGAGTTGCATTTCATCGGATGCTCTGCCTCCAGCTTCATGTAAATAGTTTGCAATATCGTCTCGTAAATAGATTTAGTATTGTTACTTCTTCTTCTGTTTTCTGATTTTTAAATCCCTTCAGAACAGATTATTTGCTTTTTAGCTCATTATTGTAAATGTAGATTTCATAGAAAGCAGAAGACTGCACAAGGAACAGTCTGGCCTTTTGTTCAGTTGTGAGTCACCTGTCTAGTGAAATCATTCGTTTACCTGACAATATATTTATAGATTTTTCTGGGTAGATTCTGGAGCTGGAAACATTTTTTTTTTTGCTTAGGTTGGGGAAGTTAACTGGTGCTTCGCACCCATCTAATATTCTAAAATAACCTGTTTGAGTGACAGAGCACTTGTCTGTGTGGTCAAATTAGTGCTTTGATCAGGTATAGCAGGGGTTTACATAAATTATATATTAACAAAAGAGTATTATTTGACTTCCTTTGACACAAGTTGAAAGCACTTTGTGTTTAAATGTTGATGCGTCAAGATCAATGCAGCTTGACCAACGTCATGACGCATGGACAAGCATCAGTACACAGCGATTGTATGTCTTTACGCATGCGTTGACATGTGTTTCCATTGATTTCAATAACACAAAAAAAACACATCAAAGAAAAGCTTTGGCTTCAGTGCTTTATGAGTTGCTGAGCTACTGTATAATCGGTGTAGAGATAGGGAATTCATTATTGTTCTGGGTCTGTGACTGAAGAGTTCTTGTTCACACCAAGCGCGTTCCAGGAGCAGAGCAGTTACAGACCGCATCAAAACTGCATCCAATGTATTCCAATGGTATTTTGGGCTCTAGTTCACACCGCAGCGTTCAGTTCCAGAACGCATAAAAATGCATGCAAACGCCCTGGAACGCACTGAAAGCCCATTCTAAACTTTAAAAAAAAAATGTTTTAACCAAAAACAGCATCAAAAATGGAACGCATCAAAAAACGCGGCACAACCCACTGCATTGCGTGTGCAGAAACTCACGCAGAGTTTCTGGTCTGCATTTGGTGTGAACAATGCCTTAAAGTGACATTAGGGCTTGTTCACACCAAATGCAGACCAAATCTGCATGAGTTTCTGCACACGCAGTGCAGTGGGTTGTGCCGCGTTTTTGATGCGTTGCGGGCCGTTTTTGGTTAAACTTTTTTTGTTTTTGTTTAGAATGGGCTTTTAGTGCGTTCCAGGGTGTTTGCATGCGTTTTTGAATCTGAACTGCACTTGCCCCAAGATCCTTTGCGGCCGCCCGAGACTTCAGATGTTTGGATGGGAGCGCACGGCGAAGACTCAGGTAAGTTTTGAAAAGGTGTGGGTTTTTTTATTTTATTTGAATATATTTACTGCTTGCTAGCAGTAGATCTATGCAAAAAACGATGAGGGTTTAATAACCCTTTAAGTCAGACACAACCAGGCAACTAGCCTTTTCTTCAGCATGCCAGAAATGGCAGCCCACATACTTTCCTCATGACAGTGCCCCTTTAATGTATAGTCAGTCAGAAAGATTTTTAGGCAGGCTTGAAGTGGTGCCTAATAAAAACATCTCGGTACTGACACTGATAAATCTGGCTTTCTATGTGTGGCAGACAGAACGGATACTGCAGCGAGTGTGTCTGAGAATACCTATTTTAAATTAGAAACAGGTAAGCAAAAGCTGTTCCCAGATTAGCGGTTACAGACGAGCATTGGTGGAGTTGACTGGTATGTAAATAAATGTTTATTATAAGCTGGGCTGAAGAAAGGGAACACTCTCTCAAAATCAGTCTTTAACCTTGTGCTGTCACTACATTTTGGTAATGCTGTTTAAGATCTGTCTGACATAATTATTGCTTATTGGCAGGTTTACAAACTTTTGATTAGAAGAAGCCCAGATGAGAGTTGGGTTGTATTCAGAAGATATACAGATTTCTCAAGACTTAATGACAAGGTAAGGAGAAAAGACTTTAATAGCCATTTTTTTTTTGTTAATTCTTAAGCTGGCTATACCAGCTCCTAATGTCAGCTGGTTCTTCATGAACCAGCCGAAATTGGATTTGTGGGTGCTGCTGCTGTTACCTTTCCGACCAGCATCCCACGATCAGCTGATTGAAGGAGCAGTGCGGAAAATTGTCAACCAAACAGCTGGCAGCCAATGAGCTGCCAGCTCTGTTCGGGTATCCGGCAGCCACTGTCAGAATACAAAGGGAACAGCAGATTCCTTGATTAATGCTTGTAAGTGTTGATGGAGGAATGTGCTTTATTTTCTTCGTTCAGCTGTTAGGTTCAACAAAACATAGGAGTGTGAATACCCAACTTTAGGAACACATACAGAAATAGCAAGGCAGAAGCAGCTGTGCAAATGTAAAATATTGTATTGTTATTTACCTGGTATGTAATAGATAAAGTTCAGAGTGGTAGAGAAGACCGCCAAAGGAGGTAAGCCATACACGTCCCAATATTTGTAAGCAGTAACAATTTACTTTGGACATTTAGTAGGTGCATTGAAGTGGGATGGGGTTGGGCGGAGGTTCAGAAGACATATTTACATTTCTCAAATGTATCTTCTTTATGGAATAAGTTCACTTTTAACACAAACGTTCTTCATTTATCATGCAGGCAAAACTTTCAATATAACTTTTTACCTGTTCTTACTGTTCCCTGGGAGCTCTGTTTAAAAAAAAAAAATCATGTCCAAGTCTCTGCTGAAAGAGACACTCCAGAGTAGTTATAGCAAAGACATTCCTGGAATCCCTCTATATACACACATATTCTTAGTGCATGGACAAGCAATAGGCAAAGGCATCTAAAGGGTTTGATGGATGCCTTCCTACACACAAAGCACAAGTTCTCCTGTGCCCTTTGGATTTTGCTCTGCTTCGCTGTAATGCTGCTAGTCATTGTTTTTACTTGAGAATAATAAATGATTATTTTAGAGGTCAGTCTAAAGATGATGGTTTAGCCAAGAGTGAGGAATCGTATAACCTACCGTGCAAAGCATTATTGCACAAGTAAACCTGGATAATGTTCCTCAGACTCATTGATGACCTATGTAGCCTGGATTTTAAGACCGACCCTCTGCATCTTGTTGTTATATCTGTCTTGATAAGTGCAAACATAAAAAAAGATGCTTTGATCATATCAGAAATTCAGAGCTGTCCTGTACACGCGTCTGTGTTAATTAGCTCTGCAAGTTCCTATCTGGGACTACATAATGATTAGTGTCTGTGTTGTAAAGATGGGGAGAGGGTGAGGGTTTTAGTAGTTGGCTGACACACTTCTGTCTACAAAAATGCATGCTTTGTCAGCCCTGCATTTCTGGCAGATCAACGAGTATTTTCCTGTACTTGCAGGACTTTCTTGTACTTGTATAGGGTTATTAAACCCTTGCATGTTTGTGCATATATCTACTGCTGGCAAGCAGTAGATGTATGCAAAGCGAAAAAAAAAAAAACTTTTTCAAAGGATTAATACTACCTCCGCGCGCTCCCGTTCGAACATCTGAAAATTTCTCGGAGCGGGCGCAATGCGCAGTTCAGATGTTCGGCCAGGAGACGAGGAGGGACACAAGGTAAGTCTGTGGAGCAGCGTGCACCTGCGCAGACTCAGTGGTACATGAGAGAAGAGGAGGACAGAGAAGTCAGCAAGGGATCGGAGATCCGCACCAGCGCTGGAGGGACAGCTAAAATCTACAGGAAAGATCGGATTAAGAGGCATCATTTAAGGTAAGTCCTTACTTTACTTTAAGTCCTTCATGGTGGGGGACTTTTGCCCTTAATGTCACTTTAAAACGTGAGGAAATGTACTATAGAAATGTACTGCATTTTTTTGCCCTGACATATACTTTAATGTGTTCTTATGCTAGACAGTGCATATTGCTAAAGTGAAAAAAGATGCACCCACCCAAAAAATGGACTCTAAAAAGTCTAAACAAACCCTCATCTCTGCCTTTACAAATTATTCTACTACCGTATGTATGAGGTGTGACCATTTAATTCCTGAATTGCCCGTGGCGTAGCACTATGGCGGTGAGTCACACAGCCATTCGCACTCAAGTGTGTTCTGTCATGTTCTAACTTGCACTCGCTTGGGTCACAGACCAGTTGACTCAGTCCTCACAGAGCAGTAGAAGAAATAACACACGTGTGCGTTGCGCAGTTGACAGAAAATGAATGACCGGAATCTGGAGCAGCCAGTTTAACATCAAATTGTGCATGAAAATTGGCACAAATGCGAGTGAAACTTTTAGCTCTGTTACAACAGGCTTATGGTGAATATTCCATGAAGAAACCAAGTGTTTTTGAATGGTGTAGGCGTTTTAAGTAGGGGAGGGAAGATATCCACGAAGACCGGAACTCTGGCCTGACAAGTGGATGCTCCACCATGAGAATTCTCCTGCACATGATGCGTTAAAGGAGAACTATGAGGTGAGTGATTTTCACTCAGCCTCATAGTTCGAGCCGACGTGTGACAATGAAACTGTCACACGTCGGCTCAATAGATCGGGAAGTGAGCGAACACATACCGTCGCTCGCTCACTTCTCGATCCTGTCCCTGCAGAGAGCAGTGACTGTCACTCATGGCTCCCTGCAGGGATTCCCCCTTCCCCTGTCTGATCCTCCAGCGCTGACTGGCGGAACGGACGGGTGAAGGGGCGGGTACAGCTGGCTCTATACCGTCCCGGCTGCGGCGGTCTCAGTATAGCTTGCGGTATACTGAGCTTTGGGTCAAGGGAGGACTTACCCCATAATTCTCCATTAAGTGTTTTATGAGTTGCTGGCCCAGAAATCCATTCCAAAACTTGACCTAGCGGCTTATTCCCCTGGCTTGGCACCCTGCAACTTTTTGCTGCTTCCAAAATAAAAAAATGGACACAGATTTGAAGATACTGCCAGGAATGTTTCCAGCAGTGGCATACTCATCTAGAAAAGTGCGTCGCTTCACAAGGGGACTACTTTGAAGGTGACAACAGCTGATAGTATGTAGGTAAGCAAACATAATATAATTTTTTTTTTTGTTGCAGTCCATTCCAGGAATTAAATTGTCACACCTTGTACAATGTATTTAAATAAAAAGTCTCCCAAAAAGAGTAGACTAGAGTGCTAATAATGGTAAATAAGAATAGAAAATGTATTGGAAACCCCACTTGGGGATCTTGGGGGTTTTCCAATGGATGAGTTCTATTTGCTATGTGGTATTCTATAGTCAATAGACATTACTTATGGGTGATCATTTAAACTCTTGCTGCACAGTGGGAGGAGAGGTACGTATATTCTCTGTTCAGTGTTGTGAACCATTGTAAGAATCATGGGGAACCGTTGACTGGCTGATTGACTTTACATGTATGTACAGGCAGTCCCCGAGTTACATACATCCGACTTACATACGACTCCTACTTACAAACGGAGGCCATTACTGTACAGCAGGGGTAGTTGTAATGCTACCGCGCTCGTGTCGACGTGGAGTGCCCGCCTTTTTGGGTCTGGTTCATAGTACTGTATGTACATTACAGGAATTTGGCTCTTGTTAGACGTGCAGACAAGGGGTGCCCGCCTCTTCTTCCGGGTCACTGTGAGGTTTTTACTGCTGTCTGTATCCTCATTAGAAAGATTTAATCTCACTGCCTGTCCTTGAGACAACAGGAAGTGAGAGGAAATCTACCCGTAGGAAGGGAAATTCACTTCTGTATGAGTGATCATGGGAAAAAGGTGTCTCCACTGAAGCTTCATCACCAATCCCTTTTTCCACGACAACCCAACATTTTCAAAATCCAATTGTCGCAGGCACAGAAAGTGAGGTGCAATCTTCTGAACAGGGGCACACACAGCAGAACAAACTTTACAGGGGCTGTGCTATCCAAAACAAACAAACAAAACATTTTGGCTGGAGTTACACTTAAAAAATGTATCTGTTCCAACTTGCATTAAAATTCAACTTAAGAACAAACCTACAGTCCCTATCTTGTTCGTAACCCGGGGACTGCCTGTAGTTATATTTGCTGTAATCTTTCAAAGTCTTACTCAAAAGACTGTTAATATAAAAAGGCGAGTGAAAGTATAGTTGGTTTGACTATATTAAATTGCTGTAATATAAGTTTTGCTTTAGCTGCTTGCGCTGTAATGCCAGGCAGAAAACAAATATCCGTGATGAGTGTTTATTAATATTTTAGATGCCTGCTTGTTTTCCCTGTTGTGAATCTTGGCACATTGTTTAGAATCTTTATGATTTCAGGTTATAAAAATTAAATGTGTGTTTTAAATTCCTTCCAGCTTAAGGAAATGTTTCCTGGTTTCCGGCTTGCTCTTCCACCTAAGCGATGGTTTAAGGACAATTATGATTTGGATTTTCTAGAGGATCGTCAGCTGGGTCTACAGGCGTTTCTACAAAACTTGGTGGCTCACAAGGATATTGCAAACTGGTATGACCGCCTTTTTTCCTTTTGCTTTCTGTTGCTTTTACCGACTCGTGATCAGTGACTCTTGCTAAGCTTCTTGTTTTGAGTGATATTTTCTCCCACCTGTAGCAATGATAATTACAGATCACTGAAACTGATAATCGGCTATTTAAATTATTGCTTTGTGTTAAGTTGGAAAATAGTTGTGGCTGGTTAAGGGTTGCAGATTGAAAACCAGTTCCTCTTCTTTTTGTTTTAGTTCCTCTAAGAAAAAAAGTAATGAAATCCTGTATATTGCTCACAGTACATCTTCATGGAATATATTAACAGTGTGTTCATTGCATACAGTATAAAACTACAAATGTTATCTAATCGGATTACTTAACAGTTTAATTAGGCAAGGCTGTAAGACCAGGTGTCTTAAAGTGAACCTGAGTCAAGAGAAATGTGGTGGCAGCCATTGCTGACCTGTTTCTGAAAGTTCCCTGGCTGCCTTATAACTGTACTAGATCATCAACTTGCATTTTCACAAATGACCGCCTCCTGTAAAAAAAATGTTCTCCATTAAAGCAGATCTCTCTCTCTCCCTCTCCCTCTCCCTCTCCCCTAAAACTGTTTCCATACTCATTGGCCCAGA
>NW_017307394.1:326361-368634 GCF_000935625.1 Nanorana parkeri | reverse complement strand
CTCTCCCCTAAAACTGTTTACATACTTATTGGTTCAGCTTTACACAATGTGTAGTTTTTTTTTTCTTTTTACGGGTATCCTATAAATACACTGTAGTAGCTGCAGCTACTATAGTGTATTACAGTATCTTCCAGGTTCCTGCTACAGCCCTATGCTGAGCAGCTTTCCTTTGCTGTTAAAACACTGAGAGGGGAATTTATCAAAGCTGGAGCAGCCAAAATCAGGAGCACCTGTGCATGACAACCAATCAGCTTCTCTCTTTTATTTTAAAAGCTTAACTGAACAAACTGAAGAGAGACGCTGATTGGATGCCATGGCATCCTGGTTCTGTCTGCTCCAGTTTTGATAAATTCCCCTCAGTGTCCTAAAACAAAGAGTGGCTCACTGAGTATAGTGGGCATTCAGAGGATGCCTAGTATTTTTCTCAATAAATAGTACAATGAATACTAGGCTTCTCTGATTTGTAGAAGGGTAGTGACATCACAGCAGTGGAGTTTCTGCAGAGTGACCACTTCAGTCAACCACCCTAATGGAGCTCTCCCACAAACTACTAAAGAATGTCACATTGTGGCAGCTAGCAGGGAAGAAGAACCATCTGTCAACCACCCTTGCTGCAACATCCCTAGAAGCTGTTAGTCATATGGGGTGGGTAGCTGGGGGAGAAGGAGTTGCTGTCAGTCAGCCTTGCTGATGCTGCCCTGAAAACTGAAGAAGTGTTGGACCCCGTCTACACCGGGGCAGTTCGGCCCACATGGATTCACCGACATGAACTATCCCATACATTGCTATGGGGACCTTCATGCAAATGCACGGGACCGCACAATCCGAAACATCACACACAACCCCACCCCAAACTGCTCTCTGCACTATTTTTGCCGCGCTGATCAGTGCAGTTTCAATACAGCTTTCAATGGAACTGCGATGATCAGCGTGTTTTTGGGCATTTTGAAAAACTCCCAAAACCTCCCTTTTGAGAGCGGTAACCGCAACTGCCCCGGTGTGAATGGGCTCGTACATGCAAGCAGAAGATATATGCAAAAAAAAAAACCTTTTTGAAACGGGTTTAAACTTACCTGTGTCTTCGCCGCGCACTCCCGTCCAAACATTTGAAGAGTCTCGGGCGGCTGCAAAGGATCTTGGGGCGGGCGCATGCGCAGTTCAGATGTTCGGCAGGCGAGGAGAGACGCAAGGTAAATCCATGGAGCAGCGTGCACCCGCACAGACTCGGTGGGACATGAGTGAAGAGGAGGACAGAGGAGTCAGTGCTGGATCGGAGACCCGCACCAGTGCTGGAGGGTCAGCTGAAAAGGACAGTAAGGAAGAAGATGATCGAATAAATGGGCATCATTTAAGGTAAGTCCTGACACTAACATTGGGTGGGGAAAAAGAAAATAGTCTTTAATGTCACTTAAAAAAGACCAATAGGGTGTTTTAGGATTAAGGGAGGTAGGGTCAATCTTTGCTTTTGCAGAAAAAGATTTGCACATAACGTGGAAATAAAAGGTTTACTTTGCATGAGTTAAACCGGCAGAGGTAAATTAACAGCATTCTCAAGTGTATATTTACAAAATATAATGTCAAATATGTCCAAGCCCTTGATCAAATTTTACATATGTCTCTGTTAGAGTTAACATGTCCATACTGCCGTTATTGTCCTGTGCCTATAGGCTGTCCTATCTAGTACATGTGGGGGGGAAAAAAATCTTATAATAAGAAAAACTTTGAAATCAGATCATTTGTATGTGGGCTGGCAGGAGTCATTTGTGCATTCTTCAGTTCTCATGCAAAAGACGTGCTGTAGCACCAGTTGTAGCTGAGGTTACACTAAGAAATAGTTGGTAAATCCTGTGTCTGCTGCTCATATTTATTACATCCTCTCTGGCCTATTCAGTGTCAGTTTCAAGCTAGACCAACTTGTCAAACGAGTCTTAATCTAGATGAAAATAATATTCATTGTAACCGCAATGCTGAGCAGTGTAAAATTCCTTCTATTCTTTGAAGCCAAGCAGTAATTCTATACTGTTCACTATTATTCTCTGTAAATAATACATTTAAAACCATTGACATCTCACCCTCTAAAAATCTTGGTGGATGAAAACTATAAAGTGGGCATGTAAGAAAAGTTCCAGATTAGATGAAACCCACTCATTGTGAAATAGACCTTTTTATGATCTGTTTAATGTGTTGGTGTCAGCAAAACTTCTTCAGATTGCTCATACAGGCCTGTGGTGTGTGCAGGGAAACCTTTTAAACTGAGACACTTATTCTACAGTTAACAAAGTAAAAAAAAAAAACATAAATGGTTTTCTGAGATTCTTATAATTTTAGATCTAGTTTTATATATTAGGCGTGCACAAATACCGATACCTAGTATTCGCCCAAATGCTCCGATACTTACCTCCAATAACGGAACTCCTGGTCAGAGGGACTTCTCCCTCTGACTTCAGGTGTCGACGGAGCATGGAGCCGGTTTTCTTTCCAATAAGAAAGCCGGTAGGCGGTTCATGATGTGCCGCCAGGCTGCTTACCAACAAGTGGCTAGGAAGCCAGCTTCAATCAGAAAACTGGGAGACGGTTCATGACGTGCTGCCCGGCTTCCTGTTTGGCTAGGAATCGGCTTCACTAGTCGCTAGGCAGCCTGCCTTCTTGACCAATCAGGAAGCCGGAAGGCACTCGCCGCCTGGCTTCCTGATTGGTCAGGAAGCCAGGGAGCCTCAGCAAGTGAAGCCAGTGTGCTTTCACGAGAGCACCAGCTTCACCGGCAATCAGGAAGCCAGGCGATGGGTCATGATCCGCCGCCCAATTTCCAGACAATCCGGCACCGGTACACTGTACCAGCGAGTGCTGAAAAAAGAAATATCGGTACTCGTACTGGATACCGAAAAACTGGAACTGGTGCATCCCTATGATGTATTGTAAACTCTATATTAATTATAACATACTGTATCTGCAATTTATCAGATATTGCACAGGATAACCGATAAAATCCAGTTCTGGATGCATAGGGCTTCTGTGTATGAGAATGACTGGAAGGAATCTGTGGTGAATGTGTTAGGGGATAACTCCACCTGCATTGAAGCTGGTAAACTAAAGGGGTTTCCAGATTACAAGATAACTGCCAACTGAGTGAGTGAACTGATGGTCTACAGCAGCCTTTCTCAACCAGGGTGCCTCAAGGGGTGCCTCAAATGGTTGTGGAAGTGTGATGTGAAGGGGGAATGAAGACTCCTGGGGGGCTCCTGATGTAAAAGGGGGGTCTGATATGAAAGTGAGGCTGATATGAATGTGAAGGGGGCTATTGATGCAAGGGGCTGACTGATTTGAAGGGGGGTGGGGGACGACTTGTTTTGAAGGGGCCACTCCAATGTGACGCGAGAAACCCACTTTTCTGTGTGTGTTTGCGTGGGGTCCCCCTTAAAAGCTGACATTTTAGACTGGGTGCCTCAAAATATTGCATACTTTTAAAGGGTGCTGTGGCTAAAAAGAAGGTTGAGAAACGTTGGTCTACGGAAGCACCTGCATGAAAAATTGGAAGCAAAACTACAACCTCCTATCCTTTACAGCCAAGGAAGGTGCCATCTTAGCTTCCATTTGGATTGCAGCTGTCATGGTGTTGCACATGTGTTCAGCTATGATGCCAACCATTTTGGGGGCTTGAAAATTTGGTTGAGAGCTGAAATAAGCACACTGTCGACCTTGACAAATGCCATGCCTAAAGGAACCATTTTGGGAAACATTAAATTGGTGGGTAAAGTTCCTCTTGAAGCCCTGGAAGAAGGCTATGTTATATGTTTGCATTTCAAGACTTTTAATTTTTTTTATTTGATGACTGAAAATCTATTAAATATGGACTATGACAAAATAGCACATTATCAATGATCTTCTGATGACAGATTTGTTTCAATCTGAGGGCCTTTCTGTGTGTAATAAAAAAATCATTTCATGACTTGATTATGCTCCCTTTTTATAGGCCAAAACAATTTTGTATTTGTGTAATGGGAATATAAGTGCAAGTCAAGTATCTTTTCCCTCTTATTGTTGTCATGTAGCAGTGTTTTATTATATTTGAATGGAACCTATATATTGGCGCTTTTTTTTCTTTCATTCTTTGAATTGTTATATTCAAAACCTGCTACAATAGAGCAAACAATAAAGAATACCTATTATGTAAACAACAAAGACTAATTTGGCAACCCCTTGTGTCATACAATTTTAAAGGAGAAATGAAAAAGAGAATGGGACCAATCACAGAAAATAAATGTATTATTCTATATGTAACAATAATATAAACTCAATGGCAGCAAATTTCCCATAATGCACACATGCTCCCGCTATCCTCGCACAGGAGATGTTTGCGTTCACAGCAATGCCCTGTCCCTGAAGAGGGTGGAAAGAGGTCACTTGGAAAGGTCTTTGCTGGGAACCGTGTCACAGAGTGGCTCTTGTAGTATAATAGGTCTTTACAGCAGGGAAGCACATGAATAATTGCTCTTTCTCCTTTTCAGACTGTTGTGACTACGTGGGCTAGCTTCTCTCCCATAACAAGGAGCAGTGTAGTTTGAATTTGGCAAAATGACAGTTTTAGTTAAGTGCTGTATAAAATATGGTTGTATGAGAACTGCTCTCCCTGAACAAATGCCTGTATAGTGTCCTCTGATGGTTACCAGTTCTGTACATTCTATTGTGCCGAACCTTATTTAATGACCTTGGGCTAACATGACAAACCTGCGCTGTCCAGAGAGCCAGTGATGGCAATCCCATCTGTAATTAATTGCTTCAACTGTTTTGGTTTATATTTAGTTTGTGAAGTCTGTGGTGATAGCCTCAGTGAAGGGACTACCAGTTGTGCTTTAGAGGAAGCAGGTGGGGATGTTTCTAAATTTAGACTTTGATAAAAAAAAAAAAAACCATTTCCTTATTGAAAGAAAATAATCACTGGGGTTGATTTGGTACAGGAATAGAGATGGCCTACTAAAGTCAATGTTGACCTTTTTGTAAAGTGATTTGTTAAGCTAATGAAGCATGCTGAGATCTATAGTTCCAGAGCAGCTAAAAAGCCACAGGCTGCCTAAACCAGTGTCTTCTTTTCTGCCTTATAATGCTTCCATTTCATTAAAGGAGAACTATGAGGTGAGTGAAAAGCACTCATCGTCATAGTTCGAGTGGACGTGCAACAATGAAACTGTCACACGTCGGCTCAATAGATCGTCGCTCGCTCACTTCTCGATCATCTCCCTGCAGAGAGCGGCGACTGTCAGTCACGGCTCCCCGCAGGGACTTCCCTACTCCGATCCTCCAGCACTGACTGGAGGAACGGACGGAGGAGGGGTCGGGCACAGTTGGCTCTGCCTCTAGATAGCCCACTCATGCAGCTGGGTGGATCTCAAAAGTAATGTCGGGATCCGCCCCGGCTGCGGCGGTCTCAGTATACCGCAAGCTGTAGCTCGTGAAATACTGAGCTTTGGGTCACGGGAGGTTAGTATATGTCTTCCCGTGACCCTTAAGAGAACTAATGGGGAAAAACACTTAGCCCATAGTTCTTTTTTAAGTTCTATGGGCACAGTGTGGTGCAAGGTTGTGCAGCATTGCACCACACTGTGCTGGAAAAAATAATTGCATTGCATCTGCTCACACGTGTTAACTGAGCCTATCTGAAACCAGGCAAAATGCCTTGTCTTGCGTTTGGGCTGCCCTGTAAAACAACAGCCAGTGTAGCCTTAATGTATCTGGTGTGAATGTAACCTAAGATGGTGGGGTTGTCACCGGAACTGGCGAATGGAAATAAAAATATCTCATCATCTAGATGGTATCTTTTTGAATATTTTGGGAAAACTTCAAGGCAGGCCCTAACCAGTCCCAGTAACTTCTAAATACAAACCTGACAGAGGTATCAGCAGTAAGTATTGAATCATTCAGAAATCCATTAGATACCTTCCTCAGAGACCGTAACATACAGGGGTATATATATATATATATATTATATGTGTGTGTATATATATATATATATACATACATACATACATACATACATACATACATACATACAGAACTTGATGGACCTGTGCCTTTTTTTTCAACCTCAAATACTATGTAATTATATGTTCGAACCTCTCCCCACTCAATAAATGTGTATTTCTTGCCTTCTCTGTCCCCATCAGGGAGATATCCCATCACTTCCTGTCCTTGCAACACCCTGTTTGCACTACAGAAAGTAAAGTTCTATCTACCCAGCTGGGACTTAGCAATAAAAACCTGACATATTCTAACGGTTCTGTACAGAACTAAATTCATTTAATTTTTTTGGAGGGGGTTTGGCGGGGTGACCTTTTTTAACATTTACCAGGTTGTCGTGTATCGTCATAATGTCTGTTGTGTTTAATGTGAAGTCGACTATAATAAGGAGATTTTGTTTTTCTTTCAGCGCCCCTGTGAGGCTATTTCTCTGTTTAGATGATCCTCCTGGTCCTTTCGATAGTCTAGAAGAAAGCAGGGTGAGTCTTTCTGGTTTTATGATGAATTCTCATATTGGCTTGTGTATTCTTTCCATAATTTACTGCAGGCTTAGGCAGCTGTGGCTTCACAGCTGGGCTCGTGAGATGACGAGGCATGCTGAGAACTGTAGTTCCACAGCAGCTAAAACCCCACAGGCTGCCTAAACCGATGTCTTCTTTCCTGCCTTATAATACTGGCATTTTATTCTTCCAAATGTGACTGTACATCGCTGTGCACTTAGGCTTTCTGCGAGACTTTAGAAGAAACAAATTACAGACTTCAAAGAGATCTTGCCGAGAAGCAGAAGGAGCTGGAAGCCATGAAGAAGCTGTTAAATGAGAAACAGCTGCATATACAGACCCTGGAAAGCCAGTTTCAGTGAGTATTTCCCATTAAACTGCGCAGTCTGAGGACATTTCCTGGCCACCAGTTTACAGCTCTGCAGGCTCTTTACTTCTAAATTATTGGATTTCTTTTCCGATTCTGGAAATAATTTCCTTATTTGTGTCTTTGGCTCTGTTCTGTGTACATTTCTGCAGTGGCAGCATTGGTGTTAGTAGCCCCAGTAGGTCAGCAGATGGTCATACGTCTCGTGTAGGAAATCAATTTATGGTTGCCTGAATGTGGCCTTGAGAAGAAGCAACATTTGTGTTTCTGTTGGCCACACTTGTGCCTGGGAACAGATGTGCTGCAAACATTTTAGGAGTGAAAAGTTTTTATTAGTTTCCTGTAACCTAAATCTGTCACATTCTTTGACTTCTTGTCTGCATGTCGCCTAAAGCTGTTGAGCATCACTGCCCTGACACTAGTACACAGTCCAAGAGTCTGCAAATGGCAACTTCCTCCTGCACTCCAGTCACATGTAAAACTGGTCTCCCTAGCCTCGGGTGCAGGCTTTCTCCTGGCGGCTCCTTGCAGCCACACTCATGCAACATACAAACGATATTACAACAGCCACACTGTGAGGGGGATTTATCAAAACTGGAGCAGGCAGAATATGGCGAAGTTGCCCATGACAACCAATCGTCTATCTTTCCTTTTTCAAAGCTTAACTGAACAAACTAAAGAGAATCTGATTGGTTACTATGCAAAACTGCTCCAGATTGTCTGCTCCAGTTTCGATCCATTCCCCCAATTGGTAATGTCCGTGACACACTGCACGCAAAGCCGTGCGAAGCAAAGCTGTCCGGCACGGAACTTTGCGTGCAGTGTGTGAGCTGAGTGCAGGCACATGATTGACTGCACCTTCAGCCAATCGGCTCATGCATAACAACCGGCCAGATGGCGCATCAAGATAGTCTACACGCGCGAGCCGATTGGCTGAAGATTATACATTTTTTTTAATTTTTTTTTTCCTCGGCACACTCAGCTACGCAAGCTCTCGCCGAGGAGAAAATTACATGACACACTGCTCGCAAAGGCAGCGCGCCACCGATCCGCGCTGCTTCGCGTGCAGTGTGTCACAGCCTTTATGGTCCCATTATAAACTTTATTGTTCTACAAATGCATGCACAACCCATCTGGGCTCTTCTCTCCTTCCCCTTTTGCCCAACTTGTGATTTTTTTTTTTTTTTTATACTTGCTCTGCAGCCCTCGCACCCTAGCAGTCCTTTCTAAGATTAGGATCACTGCCAGTGATCTCTATCAGAATTCTACTGCAGAATTTCTAACCGCTTTGGTAGAAAAATCCATAGTTTCTGACCATCTCCTGAAGGATATCCACCTTCCCTGCCTGCCTTCTGTAGCATAACATATATTGAATATTATGTGCGGCCCCAAAGTGATGTCAGGGGCCACAACTGAGACCCACTGTAATTTGTGAATTGAACACCGGAGAGGCAGGAACACAGACAGTGTCATGTAGTACAATAAAATTGATAGTGAAATCTTATGTTGGAGTGCAGCTGTCATCATTTCCTTTACCTTATACAGGGGCTTTACTTTGGGACATGTTCCCTTTAAATCATGCTGACATTGTACCATCTTAAAGACAACCTGGCCATAGTGTTGTATAACAGGAGAAGGCCCCGTTCACACCTAGGCGTTTTGTCACGTGTATTTGTCTGCACTCAAACGCTCAAAACAAGAAATCCCATTTATTTCTATTGACCTGAGCTATGCACATAGATAAATGCCTGTCTTTGGAAAAAGTACATAAGCTTTTTTGGGGGGCCTTGGTTAGTGCAATCTGACACCCTTCCCCCCTAAAAGATGGAAATGCGCAACACAATCTTTTGTGCATTTCCCATTTACATCAATATGTCACAATCGGCTCGCAAAAACGCACAACTTATTATACACACGCAAATTCGTCCATTGAAAACGCACACAGAAGAAGAGATGAAAGGAATCCCCTTTACGAATAATGAGATGCAGAATAGTGAGATTTGCAACCTGTTTGCTTACCTTGTTGCAGTAATTACAGCAAAATTTGTGCCGGTCTAACCTATCCAGGAGCTCTTGGGGTTCCTGAGTGTAGGTTGCCCTGTGGAGTTAGAAGCTGTGCTAGGTGATGCTGCTACTTTTCCTGAAAGTTACTTTAATCCACCAGACTTTTTAGCTTTGCATCCATAAGTTCCTAAACCCACTCCAGATCTACAAAAGGCAGTAAGATGTGGAGATAATCTTTTTTTTTTTTTATATACATAGAAGTGACTTTAAAGAAAAGATGAACATCAGTAGAATTTGATTATTGCTGCCAGAGCAAGGATGGCTATAGGTAAAGGACTGAGAACAGTAGACGATATTCATGGCTGAATGGGAAACCGTTTTCTATAAGATTAATCTATTAGACACCTTGGCCCTTATTTAAGTGTCTGAGGGGGAAAAAACTGATTTAGGCAGTATGTGATGGCCCTTAACAGCCAGTCAGTTTCTACCATTACAATATGGGAGAACGTAAGAATCTGGCTAATACAGGGCAAAACAGATTGCCTAAAACCATGTTCCCTCACATGTTTAGATAAATGGGGGGAAATGGGCCCTCACATGAGTGAGTGATGTCCCTAATATATGTGAACAATTAAAAAAAAGATATCTGCAAGCATGCCTGTGTTACTGAAAGAGTCAAACCGATACCCTATAGTTTAGCATCTATTTATTCAGTTGCTGATGAACTCTATGTAGATATAAATGATACAAGTGAATGCAGCTATGTGTTCATTAATACATCATTACAGCTTACGTAACCGAGTTTGCCCTGGTATCAGCCTTTTGCACAGCAGAACTCCTGTATAACACCACTCAGATTGGGAGAGGGAGGGGGAGCACTTCATGAAAATGTGCTGACAAGAAGCATGCTGATAGGAGAAGAGTAGAGTGATCAGAGAGATGGTTTCATCAAGCTGTTGCTGTTCTTCCAATGTCCAATCACAGGCTGGGGGTGGAAGATGACTACGGAAGTGGTGTCATCATTCTGGTTGTGATGTGTAAATCTCAGGACTTGCATATCCTTTGGTAGCTAAAACCATTGCCATATATGTTTGTTTTCTGTGTGATTAGCTGTTTGCCTGAAGTTCAGCTGTAACATCCTTAGTAAAAATAAAATGTGAACCTCTGTAGGGAAATGAATATGGGACGCAGTGAGGCCCGCAGACCTTCCAGAGAGGAAAGTGAATGCAGTGGTGAAGTGGAGTCTTCTGCAATTGAAGCCGATCAAGCTGCCTCTACAGGAAATGGGCAAGTTATACATGTGTTGTGTGTTCTCCTTATGAAAATGGAGCAGAATGATCTAAAGTCCAGATAATTGCCAGAAATAATGTGAATACCTGCAGCAGAAGTGTGCCCATTGTTGCCTATTGTATGTATGTGGCTGTATAACTGGGGATGTACAACAGCAACTACATGCATAAAATTGCTTTTCCTGTGAGCAAAGTGCACAGAATGGGCTCATAGTGCAGACCCTGATAAAGGCGCAGGAGCCAGGAGGACAGGTTCAGGAGTGCCATGACCATGCTACTTTAAATAGGCGAGAATCCAAGACCGCTCACCAAACCATCAGTCATTAGAGCAGATTGCCAGTACACATTAGAGCAGTTACTATGAAAAGAGGAGACTTTAATGGCACCAAGTAAAATAGGACCATTTGCTTGCCTTGATTAAAAAAATTAAATCCTACCCATATGTGTCGGTAAAGCCTAGGCACAGATTACATGGTCTCTGTTTATCCGAGACTGGAGAAAGTCTAATATGTTCAGACTTTTTTCAACTTCATTAACATAAATGGATCTGTGAGAATGTGCAGCACTGCTGAGGAAGAAGCAGAGCCTGCATATTTAATGAGCACATGTAGAATTACAAACTATACACGGATGCAAGGTTTTTATACCTTAAAAACATTAATAAGATTAATTGCTTTACCTTCCAAACCCGAGTTCTGGACAAAGCCACACAGCTTTTGCAGAAAATATTCCCAGCCGGCTCATATGCCTAATGCACCATGGCATTGTGGATGGTTTGTACTCTGCTAAATGGCTGCCCCCCCCTGCTTGAGTATGAGACAGCCATTGGAATATGTGAAGGACTTCAGAGTGGGATACACTAAATAGGGTGGGGGATACATTTAAAGGACAACTTCACTAAAAGTATACTTGCCCTTTTTAAGCTGAGCTTTGTCACATTATAATAAAAAAAACAGTTGGTAATAAGCATTTTGGGTACAAGGCATTATATTTTTAATGACTTATATAAGAGTTTAATCTGTTCTCTGCTGCATGTTTATAAATGTGACATTTACATTACCTTTATTATACTTCTTTTGATGAAGTTCTCTTGAAGTTCACAACTAAAATCCATCCTTGCAGCCAGTTAAACGTACCATTTGCATGTAATATTTCTACTTTAATGGATAACAAAGTGCAGTTCTTTGTTCCCTGTGGCATTAGTGATCTAGTTATAAGGTAACTTGCTTAACAGTTGGGGATTCTTTGGTGAAATTAGAGACTACGATATCTTTCCTTTCTCTCTGCTAAAAGGAAGCCAGGATGACATAACGAACACCAATTACTGTGGCGATGCATTCATAAAAACTAATTAAAGAAGAACTATGAGGTGAGTGCTTTTCACTCACCTCATAGTTCTAGCCGACCTGTGACAATGAGACTGTTATAGGTCGGCTCAGTAGATCGGGAGGTGAGCGAACACATACTGGCATTCGCTCACCTCTCGATCCTGTCACGGCTCTCTGCCGTGACAGGGGAGGGGCTGGATTCCCTGCTTCGATCTGCCAGCGCTGACTGGCGGAACGGACAGGGGAGGGGGCGGGTACAGCTGGCTCTGCCTCTAGATAGGCAGAGCCAGCTGTCAGTCACGCAGCTGGGCGGATCCCGTCATAATTGTCGGGATCTGCTTCAGCTGCGGCGTCTCAGTATACCACGAGCTGTAGCTAGCGGTATACTGAGCTTCGGGTGACGGGAGGACGCTAGTTTGTGTCCTCCCGTTACCCTAAGGAGAACTATGGGGAAAAGCCTTAACCCCATAGTTCTCCTTTTTAAGGCTACACTCTTGCTGGTGTGATTTATTATGTGCTGTTACATGCGCTGCAAAACATCTCTGTGAAAAGTGCATGTAGCAAGTAAAGCCATTTCCATGCACCTGTAGAGCAGCCTTTATACATTTTTTAAGTCAGCTAGTTTAAGTAGCTGAATATTGACTTTGTATCAGATTCTTCTAATCTGCAGCAGAACACCACTTAGACTGGGTAAAAGGGCTGTTGCTATACCTGGGCATGCCTTCAGTTTAAGCATCAGGAGTCCTGTTTCTGTCCTTCATATTCTATACCCTCAGCATAAAATGGCACAAATCTGTGTATTGGCCACTTCAGGATCTCTTATTTCACCTGACTGGGGGGCACTCATATGCCCAGTACCAGGGATGATGTGGAACCTGCATAACATCCCTTTTGCCTGTTCTGACATCTTTGGAATCAACATTTCATACTCCCAGTTGGGCAATATTTGCCAGCTATGGTCGCTGCTTAACTTCATTAACAATGTAGCAGAACCTTGTCATCCCTCTGGTGCTTGGCTAGAATATGAAAGTCCAGGTTCTATATCTATATTATTCCATGCCTTCTTCCTTTTCTGTAGAGTTTGATGTAAGGCATGCATGCTTTTTCTAGAACTGGTTGGAAAGTGAAAGGGTCTGCCCTCATTATAACCACCTGATTAGTCTAAGTTGAGGTATGGAGAACTGCTGCCTCAGCATTTTCTTTAGGTGTGAACAAGTCTATGAAAGTGTCTTGCCTAATTTAAGACTGCTGTTGCAAAGGAAACTGCAATATGTTGGAGAAAAGCAGTGAGCCAATCCCATGAGCAGGTTATGGGAAGTTTAGGAGTACTGTTGCCATGGTAGCAAGGAACAGATATTTCATATTTTTGGCACTTGCAGACCATTTATAGCTGCTTGCATATTGAAATGCCAATTTTTAAAGTTTACCTAAACCGATATAAAAATAATACACACCCTCACATACACAATGTCATGCATGTTAATGTACTTATTAATGCAACTGGTGCAAGCACCTGTATTTTGTCTTGATATCAGCCTTTTGTAATTCTTATTACAGTAAAGCTCAGATTGGGAGAAGGAGAGGCAGCACTGGAAGCTATTGAGGGTCTGTTGTATGTACATGTTAACTGGTAACATGCTGACAGAAGGAGAAAGTAAAAACATGACCCTATTAGTTGGGTGATGCTATTTTACTGTTCACTCACAAGCTGGAGGCAGCAAGGTGTTCAAGCTGGATTGCACATGAGTGGTAGAGAAAAGTCTGGTCACTGACCTGGCAGGGCTGTCTATTGTGAGGACTGGCTAAACGAACATTTAGCAGTATGCCTGCAGTTCAGCTTGATTAGCATAGGATAACTGTACTTTTATGGTTTATGTCGGCCTTTTATTTTTCTGTGCTTCGAGAGTGGTAATCACAACTGGGCCAGTTTGTCATTTATGTGCATTCAGTCTGTACTGAGCAATAGTACAGAGTTGTGATCAGGTGCCTGTGTGATTTAAATCTTCATTGGCAGACTTCATGAAGACTTCTATATTTTTCTGCACTTGTGTAGTCACTGGAGAGACAGATCACAAACACTGCCAATATTACCGGTAGTTCTGCAAACCCACTGCCTGCTCCCATCCCATGTGATTCCGAACAGCTACTTGTGAGAAGCAAAATGCACATCTAAATATATTGCTGATGCTTTCCTTGTTCAGTCCTGGTCAGAAGCAGGCTGATGACTACACTGTGTAAGTCTGACTACTAGATCTAAACAGAGCATTGTTTACACTGGCCTGGTCATGTGATGTCGGCTCTCAGAACACCGGAAAAGAAAAGACTTTGCAAAGATTTGACTAGATTTGCAAAGTTGTTTGGTGTCCTTGAGAAAAGGCTAATGTTTTAAAAGTACAGATATCCTTTAAATTGCAAAAAAGTCTATAGAGTAGGGATGCACCAATATCGTTTTTTCTGTATCAAGTACGAGTACCGATATTTTGTTTTCAGTGCTCACCGATGTCGGAATTCACATTTAAGGAAGCGGGGTGGCGTGTAATGACTTGTCCCCCGGCTTCCTGATTAGCCGTGAAGCCGTCTCCATGCTGCCTCGTCACCAGGTGACGAGGCAGCATGGAACCGGCTTCCTGCCCAATCGGGAAGCCGGGGGGCAGGTAAATGACTCGCTTCCGGATTGGCCAGATTCCCGACCAATCGGGAAGCCATACGGTGAGTCATTACATGGCGCTCGGCTTCCTGATTGGCAGGGAAGCCAGTTCCATGCTCCCAGGTGACGAGGAAGCATGGAACCAGCATCCTGGCCAATCGGGAAGCCGTGGGGCGGGTAAATTACTCGCTGCCCAGCTTCCGGATTGGCCAGATTCCCGACCAATCGGGAAGCCATACGGTGAGTCATTACATGGCGCCCGGCTTCCTGATTGGTAGGGAAGCCAGTTCCATGTTCCCAGGTGTCGAGGAAGTATGGAGTCGGCTGTCTGGCCAATCAGGAAGCCGGGCGGCGGGTAATGACTCGCCACCTGAATTCTTGATACAGGGAGTTCTGGTATTGGGAGCATTTGGGCCAGTACGAGTACCCAAATACTTGGTGCATCCCTACTATAGAGTGTTTAATTTTACTATGTTAGATTCGTTTTCTTGCTGGAGGTAGACAGTCTGCATGTTACTTTGTTTGCAACTAACCTTGATGTTTGTTTTTGCCCCTATTTTGCAGCTCCTATAGGGACAGCCATGAGAACTGCTGGAATGAATGTCCACATGGAGAGCCTCTTCCAGAGATTGAAGTTGCTGAGGTGGCAGATCCTGACGAAGACATTTAATGTGCCTGTGTTAACAATGGACGGACATGTTCTGCCCATCGTCATGTGTTCCTCTTCCATCCTGTGAAATCTTAGAGCCTTTAACTGACATGCAGGATGTTTCCATGCACAGATAACACTAAGACGTGAAAGTGCCGTTATTGCTGCTATATGGCCGGCCCGTTGAAGTTTGCTATATACAATCTGAGGAAGTAAAGGGGATTGCACCTTAGAACTGAATAAACAAAGCCCATCTTTTGATTCTCTCACAGTAATGATTCACCAGTAATTTTGTGTCTAGCTGTGTCTGTGTGAGGATGGCATTGTTTTCAAGCACTTTTGTAGAAGTCCACATTAATCGCATCAGTGCCACACGGGGCTGTTCTGCTTTGCCAAGAATGCTTCTTGCTTCCTTTCTTTTTCCACACAAAGAATCACTTGTTTCCTGCTGTGGATGTTGCCAATCGTGTTATTTTAATCAGCGGCGGCTCGGAGAGAGATTTTCTAGTAACTGAGCAACAACCTATGTGTACAGGTTGTTCTATTATTAGACCGCTGTGCAGGCAGCACACCTGACCCCCAGCAGCTCCCTTGGAGATTCATTGGAAGTTTCCATTAAGACCTGAAACCTTTTGTGTACATTGGTGCTCAAGAAAGCACATCTATCTAACGTTAAATGATTGTTAAAGAGGACCTGTCATGAATATGGCATTATCAATTCATGTTTATCAATTCATGTTTATCAATTCATGTTTAAAATATGAACTGCTGTTACCCAGAATTTTGGTCTTCTAATTTCTTATGATCCTCTGCAGTGCAAAGTTATCTGTGTTTCAGATTATAATTTATTGGATAGAAACAGTATTTAAAGATAACTGCTCTTTCAGTACAAATCACCATGCTGTAATAGTGCCTGCAGGCTGCTAAAAAAACACTAAGTAGGTCTCTGTAGCTTACTTGAAGAGATCAGTACTCCCTCCCTTGGAGTCTGCAGCCTCCTTACATTTACTCCCTGCTGTGCTGCTGTTACTCCCACACTCCCCTAGAGATAGACCTTGGGAGAAGAGCTCTGCATTACTCTGAATGTGTGTCCCACCTCCCAGGAACTCGATTGGTGGAGCAGCTTTAAGGAAAAGTTAAAGGATGTGCGTGGAAAGTGCAGTTATTCTTTAATGATATCTCCGTTCATGACAGGTCTTTTTTAAGCACAATCTTAATCTCCACATGGTTTTTAGATATTTACAAATATATGTTCCAATATTTTATCTATGAAGCTTAGAAGTACCAAATTCCAAAGTATTTATACATTGAGAGAAAATGGATGCTTGTGTATGTTATGCAATGTAAAGGAAAAGTTGTTTTTTTTGTTTTTTTATTGGCTAAACTTACTGGTCTTTTTCTTTGCTATGTGTTGTATTTTTGTATGCTTGACAAGAAGTTTGTGTTTTAACATCAGGAAGTTGTAAAATGTGGACATTTGGTCATTGGTAGCCAAATCAAACACAGATGTAGTCTAAATGGTAAATCAGAGGCAGCCATTTTGTTTGCTGATGTTATATTCTGCCCAGAAATGTTCCAGGAACCGGTGACATCACTGTATTGTGAAATACAGACACTCTTATCACTAAAATGTATATTCTGTGTGTTTGAGACACATTTTATATTGTTGCTCCAGATATTTTTCCAGCAGTTTGCAAGATGTCTGGCATTTTGTAAGGGGTAAGTTCAAGCTGAAGAGGTTGGTTGAGGGACAGGCAGGAAACTAATGGGTAAGCCTTTCTCACTGCCATGTTCCAGAAATAGTCCATAAAGGTTCTTTTCTCGGTCATGCAGCAAGTGTTGTGGCCCCATAGACTCCTATGGGGAAACCTGTGTTTTTACTGACGTGGTAATATAATTGGCTGCTGTTGGGTCCTAAGAAGGAAGATTTCTCCACAGGACCTTTAACAGGGCAGAACCCTGAACTTGGGGAAATAAAGATCAGAACAAGATTAAGGTTTTTGGCCAAAAACATTCACCAGATTCCGTCTTTAAAGAACAACTCTGGGGGGAAAATGAGTGGGACTAGCCCTGCTCTGCAAGGCTTAGCTGCTCGTTTTCATCTAGGGACTAAAATAAAGAAATTATTCTACTCTCCTGATCCTCTGAGCCGGCTTGTTCGGCCGCTCCTTCCATCATCTTCCTACCTCCGCTGCAGCGATCTAAGGTCCCTGAGTCACCACATTCTTTACACTGTGAATAGGACGTGAGGGCGCAGAGAGACATACTATTGCTGTAGCATAGAAAGAGAGAGGCTGGAGGGAGCTCTGTGACAGCCGGCCAGCTCCAAGGTGAGTAAAACCGTTTTACTTTAGCACCTAGACAAAAATGAGCAGTTAACCCTTGCAGTGCAGGAGTAGCCCCACTGCAAAGATCAACACATTTTTTTTCCCAGAGTTCTTTAATTTTCTCCATAGATCAGAACAAGATTAAGGTTTTTGGCCAAAAACATTCACCAGATTCCGTCTTTAAAGAACAACTCTGGGGGGAAAATGAGTGGGACTAGCCCTGCTCTGCAAGGCTTAGCTGCTCGTTTTCATCTAGGGACTAAAATAAAGAAATTATTCTACTCTCCTGATCCTCTGAGCCGGCTTGTTCGGCCGCTCCTTCCATCATCTTCCTACCTCCGCTGCAGCGATCTAAGGTCCCTGAGTCACCACATTCTTTACACTGTGAATAGGACGTGAGGGCGCAGAGAGACATACTATTGCTGTAGCATAGAAAGAGAGAGGCTGGAGGGAGCTCTGTGACAGCCGGCCAGCTCCAAGGTGAGTAAAACCGTTTTACTTTAGCACCTAGACAAAAATGAGCAGTTAACCCTTGCAGTGCAGGAGTAGCCCCACTGCAAAGATCAACACATTTTTTTTCCCAGAGTTCTTTAATTTTCTCCAAGAAGAAAACACGTGATCACTATGGGGAGGTCATTCACTTCTAGTGTCCTTTTTTTTTTTTTTTTTTTTTTTTTTTTAAATATTTCTGTAGATGAGCCTCTTGACATATTTCAAACCTCCCAATCCATGTACTTTCTGCATATTGTTGGGTGGTAGCTTAAACAGAACAGTAGCTCCTCTATGTCTTTAGACCACTACTAAACAAAAGAAATGCCTCACTGGTCATGATGTCATTTCTCACATGCAATAAATCAGTATTGCTGATCTGACATTTCTACCTTTATGACTTCTTGTGCTGTGGGGTGAAGCTTCAACATAAAAACACATGGGTTTCTGGCATGTAATTCATTGTTGTAGTTCATACTACTTACACCCCATTTACATGCAGGCAGCCATTGCTGACAGTTTTATAAATGCTAGTTGACTTCTATGCAGATCCAGTGCCTTCAACCTCGGATCTGGATCAAGTATACTTTATACCCACCAGTTCTGACATTGCTGTGACTTCACCTTCAGTATCCTTTTCCCTTTTGAAAGACTCAAGTAAAGAGACGAGATGGCCGGGTAATTGCCATTTTCAGAAAGAGGTCAGAATTGATTGCCTACATGTTCTTCAGTACCAGTATACTTTTTTTGCCCAACTGCAGTCATTTTTGGGGATAGAGTGGCGAATAGTTAATATTTTGCCAGGTTTGATCCCGGTCTCCGACCCAAGTACTTTGATGTTGTCTCTTCCGAGAAATGGGGGTCATCATGGGAAATGGACAGTGATAAAAATTATACCAGAAGTTCCCTTTCTCCCTCTGTGTTGCTAAAACGTAAACATGTTTTGGATTTCTTGGTCTGTATTCCTTTTTGGTGAGATTTCCCAGCACTTCCTGCCCTGACAGGATGTGGGGAGAAATGTCCCCAATAAGGACATGGATAGCAATAAAATCTCTAACCCTTTCCCACTCTTCCCCAAACAAATACAATTTGGCTCAGGGCTCAGCTGCACATTAACTTTTTCCAGGATCTTAAGTGTAATTAATCTTGTTTTAATATTTGCTTCATGATTTAAACTGTTTTGCATACATATGACACATCTGACAACAGGAGTAATCTCCTGCTATTAAGCTATGTACAATCCCATGTATAGTTGAGCTATTGTAATTTAAAAGGAAATGTTATTTGTATTAAAATTCTAGTTTTGAGTTTTTCATTTTTTTTTAAAGGGAGAGTGCCTTTAGGATATTCATAGCAATGTGTCTAAACATAATTGGTTATGGGTTTTTTTAATGGCAATTGATGCATTGTTTGAAATGCAGTCTTTTATACTGTATGCTCATTAAAATGTGTATAGTCCTATGTTGCAGAGAGACCCAGTTAATTCAATGTGGTTACTATGTTATTATGGCACATACAGGTTCATGTTCCTTCAAATTTGTTAAGTTTCTGTCACTCATAAATTAATTTGTGCACAATATAATCTACTGGTATGTGTGTTTTACGTTGCTTTGATGCATGTGTTAAGCAGCTGAATTTTCATCATTTATGTGGATTATAAAGCTATTATGCTAGAATGTAAAAGAGCTACTAATACTAGTCAAAATGTATACCCTTTTTTGTGCAATACAATACATATAAAGATTGACCTGCTGGGCTGAACAAGAAATATCACTTGATTTCCCTACCCATCGAAACAGCATAGATGAAGGAATTTTCCCTGCTGGCTATTGTATCCAGGAACAAGTACAGATGAGGTGCTGGATTCATATACTTAGATCAGTCAGAATGTGATAAAGAACAATGGCTCCAGTGAGGCCAATGTCCAAAAACCACAAGGGAATCCAGGGTTGAAGATCTATGCATACAGGTGAAACTCGAATAATTAGAATATCGTGCAAAGTTCATTTATTTCACTAATGCAACTTAAAAGGTGAAACTAATATACGAGATAGACTCATTACATGCAAAGCAAGATAATTCAAGCCGTGATTTGTCATAATTGTGATGATTATGGCTTACAGCTCATGAAAACCCCAAGAACCCCAAATCCACAACCTCAAAAAATGAGATTATTACATGCAATCAATAAAACAAGGATTGTACATAGAACAATATCGGACCTCTAAAAAGTACAAGCATGCATATGTACTCAGTACTTGGTTTGGGCCCCTTTTGCAGCAATTACTTTTGCACGATAGTCTAATTATTCGAGTTTCAACTGTACCGTATATACTCGAGTATAAGCCGTCCCGAATATAAGCCGAGGTACCTAATTTTACAAAAAAAAAAATGGGGAAAAAGTATTGACCCGAATATAAGCCGAGGGTGGGAAATGAGGCAGCTACTGGTAGATAGATACCAATAAAATTACATTAATATTTATTTAAAAGAAAAATAACCTAGCTCTGTAAGTGGAAAAGGGGGTACAGGGCTACATATCATGTACTACGGATCATTTAACCCATTCATATTAGCAGAGGATAATTGTAAATCTATTGTTCAGTGCACTCTATATGTAGTATATAGTACATGTACATATAGAGTGCCTGCAACAATACATTTACAATGATCCTCTGCTAACATGAATGGGTTAAATGATCCATAGTACAGGGCTACATACAGATCATTTAATACATTCATGTTAGTATAATTGTAAATGTATTGTCTGCACTGTATTAGCAGTATATACTCTATATAGAGTATATACTGCTAATACAGTGCAGACAATACATTTACAATTATACTAACATGAATGTATTAAATGATCTGTATGTAGCCCTGTACTATGGATCATTTAACCCATTCATGTTAGCAGAGGATCATTGTAAATGTATTGTTGCAGGCACTCTATATGTACATGTACTATATACTACATATAGAGTGCACTGAACAATAGATTTACAATTATCCTCTGCTAATATGAATGGGTTAAATGATCCGTAGTACATGATATGTAGCCCTGTACCCCCTTTTCCACTTACAGAGCTAGGTTATTTTTCTTTTAAATAAATATTAATGTAATTTTATTGGTATCTATCTACCAGTAGCTGCCTCATTTCCCACCCTCGGCTTATATTCGGGTCAATACTTTTTCCCCATTTTTTTTTTTGTAAAATTAGGTACCTCGGCTTATATTCGGGACGGCTTATACTCGAGTATATACGGTATATACAATGAGAGTGCCAAACAAGACAGAATGAGGGGCCCAAAAATGGTTAATAATTAAATGGGCTCTGAGTTTTGCTGATTCAATGTTGGCTATATCCTACACCGCAAGTAATAATCCCTGGTGTTAAGCGCCAGTTTTTGAGTCCATAATACTACCCATCATGTTTATGCCCTGAAGAAGGGCTTTTAACACCCAAAATGCACTGGCTGTTCTTTGCTGTAGTTTATGAACCCATTTCAATATTAAACATGTTTGGACTGTCACTCTGTCTTGTTTGACTTTCTCATTGTACTCCTTTGGTTTATCAATTGAAGTTTGGTGAGCTGGGTGGCGTCTGCAGGACCACCCATGGCTCAATTTTCAATTGATTCACAGGCACTGGACCAAATATGAGCCATGTATGGCCACCTTACTTCATATTTTAAGTAATAGGAAGGTTGAATCTGTTTTTTTTCTCATGTACTTATAGAGGTTCTTGAAGTATCTAGGTATATATTGGGTCCAAACATTTTGGGCCATTGGATCCCAACGTTGCTTTTTGCCATTAGAGCATTTTTGATACAATAAATGTTATATTTATATTATTCTTTAGCTATTTGACAGAATGTTGTTTTTTTAATTTAGGTATTTATACAGCCCCAACATTTTACATACTGTACATTCACATCAGTCTCTGCCTTCAAGGAGGTTCCATTCTAATGTCCCTAATATAATATATATATACACACACACACGCTAGGGCCACTTTAGGCAGAAGCCAATTGACCTACCAGGAAACCCACACAAGCACAGGGATAACAATCACTTAGAAGCTCGTAAAGATTGGACCCTTAAGCAGCACATATAGATGACCTGAAATAAGCGTCTGTGCTTAAAGTGACACTAAACTCAGATGTTAAATCTTTAAAATGCGTCCTAATATCTTAACTAATTGCAAAACTGTACCTTTATTTGTGTATCACTCGGCTGTAGATCCTCATCATCTGACACTGTCCTTCCTTCTAGAGGGTGCCTACTTTTGTTCTCCATGGTCCCTGTGCAGGAGTGAGCTTGGAGAAGTGGCTACTTTACAACATACTCAGGGACCATGGGGAACAAAAGTAGCCACCCTCCAGAAGGAAGGACAGTGTCGGCACCAATTCAGAGATGATTTGAGGATCCACAGCTGAGTGATGCACAAATAAGATACATTTTTGTTAGATGCATTTTTAAGATTTAACTCCTAAGTACATTAACTATTGAGTTTAGTGTCCCTTTCAGGTCTAATGAAAGCCCCCTCTTTATATTCTTTATTTTGGTATTCATTGTTGTGCACAGTAATATTCTTTGCAATATCAAGGTATTTCCCATATGTAAGATGAATTGTCCCAAAACATGAACATGGCCTGCTCAGGGGTGTCCAAATCTTCTAATGTGTAATTCTAAGTGTAAGTAAGCATATAGAGTAGTTATGAGATGCAAAATTATAGACATAAGACAGTGAGTGCTCTGCCTCCTTCCTCACAATGCAGTTCCATGGACCTCAGGTACACAGCCAAGGGCTTCCACCACCCATCCTTATAACCAGTGTAAAAAAATAAAGTGTTTGCACAAAGTTCTGGATCCAGTAAATATCTCCTTTTTATTTATTTATTCCAGGCATAAGACCAGACATAGTTTCTCTAACGCGTTTCAGCCAAAAGAGGCCATAGCTATCGAAACCTTTTTTTTTTTTCTTTTCTACAGCTTGTATATTGTGACATTTGGTCCCAATGTCTTTGGTGGTTTGTTAGGAGAAGAAAAGCTAAAGAGAAGTGATATGGTAGGGGAAAGAAGAGAAAAAGGGTGGGGTGATGAAAGCCTCATTACCTTTACAGCTCCCTGTTCTAAAAGGAAGCCTGACATGGAGGATTATGCAGGCTGCTATTGATGACTTCCTCCTGACAAAAGTAGCTTCCTGTCCGTGTCTGGATTTAGTTTTTTTCCTAGCTGCTGATCAAAAACGTGTTCAGAATGTGAAATCAGAGCAACATATTAAATGTACACCAACTAAAAAAGTGATTCTCCTAAAAAAGAATTAAGCTGACAAAATCAATTTTTTCTATATGATGATAACAGTACTGACTGGATGTAGACCCAAGCCGAACTACAACTGGTAACATGCACTTGGTACAACTAATACAGTGTAATTGTTTCATTAATGATAAACCCATCAATGACTATTCACCATATGAATATCCACAAGAGTAAAGCATGGAGAAAAGTGCCAAGCTCGTTTTTCCAGAGCAATCACTGTGGTAATACAATTTAAAGAATGAAAATTGCAAATTTGGCTGTATAGCCATCTTAGAAATTGTCCATAAAAGATTTAAGTGCAGTGGTAAATGTGCACTTGTCAGAGGCAACAAGAGAGGTGACAAACATGAAAGACACGTAGATGAAATACGAAGAAAAAAATTGTATATTCCCTGGAGCTCCGATATACTATACAAATCCCTTGAAATGCTGTCTATAATTGGTCCTCTAAGGTCATGCAAACAGGGTTAGATAAGCTTAAGATTTAATGGTCTCGGTCTGTTTTAGCAACCACTTTCTGTGATCCTCACTTGGAACACTCCCATATTTTTTTACGTAGATGAAATACTCAGCTTGGAGTGATGATCCATTCAAGGATACAGGTTAGCGCCATGGAGGAAATCTAACTAATGAAGTGTGCTACATCCAGTCAGGCTTAATTTCCCTTACTAAGACGGCAATGATTCAATTCCTATGATCTATGTTCTTTCACATTGTTCTAACAGTGCAGAGATATTTATATGCTGTTTAATGTGCATAATCTTGATTACTAAAATTGATATAATTATATATGAAAATGGTTTTTGGTCGTCTCTTTTTCTAGGAGAACCACTTTTGTAGTGTGTTTGTCACAGTATATTTTCCTTTTCGTGCATTGATTTCAGTGGGCTCTCCAGTGTGTGTCAGCATGCTATAACACCCAGAAGTGAACCCAGCCTAAACCTCTTGCTGTTAAGAGATCTAAGCACTTTTTATGCTAGAACTACACAGGAGATTTCTATTCGCTCAAATGTGCTTCTAGCGATTAATAGCCTGGAGTAGCAATTAGTAGTAAACAGATGGAACAAATGGCTCCCTATGGAGTAGGCTACACTAGTAGCATTCAGTAGTGTTCACAATGCTCCTACTCTAACAATGTGTAACTGATCACTACAAGATGATGCTACTTGTGTATCTTGCCAAGTTTTTTTTTTTTGTTTTTTTTTTATTATTATTTTATTATATATACAGAGTGGAGAAGGGTAAGGTCCTGGTTTTGTATTACTGCAATCCCACTAGGATGATTTTCCCCTTGCGTTTTCTACTGATAACACTGGTGATACAAGATATACTACCTCAGACATACAAATAACTGTTTATAGTACTCTGTGTTGCTTTTCTATGAGTACGGCTTGTGGGATCATCTTCAGACTTCTGCATATACAGGAAGTTAGAATGGCTGTGAGTTGCACTGCTTTTGTAAGGGTCAGCTTAAGGTAGCAGCTACTTTTTCCTGTACATGTAAGAACTTCCCTGCATTCTGGCCATTTGCAATCAGAATAAAACTGGAAGGGCCAGAAGGGTAGAGAAAGAAGAGAAAAGTGATAGTTAGATCTAAGAGTTAGGAGGTAATGAATAAAATAACAAAGTAAATAGGGTGATAATGTGAACAGATTTCAACTTTGCCTTAAATGTGCTAATATATTTGTGCAAGAATGACTTAATTATCTCTACTGAGAATATTAGAGCTGCGCAGTTAAACTGCATGCCTCAGCCGCAGCTATGTCTATGTCGGTTCGGGTGCACTTATTCCTTTTTATTTTGTGCAATCTGCTGTAAATAATACAAATGTATATATTTGCTGTTCATAAGCCATAACGTCAGATTGATTTGTTAGAGGAAGTGGAAGCTGCTGTAAATGCATTTAGAAGAGCTTGTTCATTTTAATTCAATTTTTGTTTTACATTTGTTTTGTTTTACATTAGATAATACATCTTAGACTTGATAGGCAACCCAATGGCCAACTGACAGAGTGCACATGGAAGGCTGGCCACATTCTATCAGGCAACTTCAAGCTAACAACCCCGCTACTGACGGAGAGGCCGTGGCATTACATTGTTGGTTCTGGTACTGGCAGATAGCTATAGTTTAAGAAAACTGCATACAGTGAGACTTCATGCTAAATATATTGGAAAATAGATTTATATACACTTTATTGACAGAATACTGGAAGACTATAGGAACTTCCTCATATGTGACAAGCAGAGGAAGGATGTTGAGTTAGGCCCCTCAAGGTGCTGTGCATCTATTTTAAAGATACAGAGCAGACAGGAAATGTGTGATCCTCCTGGGTAATTGTGGTGACAAGTAACTTTAAAAGGGTCATGTGACCTAAGATATTTAGTAGTACTGCCATTGTAGGGCTTTATTCACTCGGGATTTATCTTGTATTGGTGAAGCTTTCAGCAAACACAGACGCTAAACTCAGGAGCTAAATGTTAAAAATGCATTCAAGTGCCTTAACTATTAACAACAATGTTTTTCTTCTATTTGTGTATCACTCGGCTGTAGATCCTCAAATTATCTCTGAATTGGTGCCGACACTGTCCCTTCTTCTGGAGGGTGGCTACTTTTGTTTCCCATGGTCCCTGAGTATGTTGTAAAGTAGCCACTTCTCCAAGCTCACTCCCTGGATGTACTACAATCTCAATACAAATTAGTAGTGGAAAGTGTGGTCCATTATGGAACTTGGATTAGGGTATCTTGGCTTCTTAAGGGTTAAAATTTCTATTTACTTCTCCATCTTTGTAATGAATGTTAGGAGGGGCTGTCAGGGGTTAAAGGATTACAACACTAGTTTCCCCATTGTATGTTAATGAAGCTAATGAGAGAAACACAATTTTTAAAATTTCAACCTAATTCTTTCTATAAGGACAGATCTCTGTGAAGTTGGTGATAAAAACCTTGAATCAGCCATATTACCCACTGCAACAAAACATCTAAAAGATGTTTAAAAAAAAAAGAAATTGGTATGCTGTATGAATAGGAACACACAACAAACTTATAGAGGGGGCTTTCTCTAATTTGACCGCAGAAATGGATATACTGTCTGTACACTTTACTGTTGTGCAAGGTAAAGACACCCAGTAACTCAATGTCTACTTACTGAAAACATGGTAACATTTCTAGGCAGTAGACAGTTTCTTAAATCTCTCAAGGACTACTGGGAACATCTCTGCACTTGAGTTCCTGGGTCTGCACTCCTGCGTGTGACCGTTATGGGAGATTTCAAATCTCAAATACGCAAAAAGGGGGCAGGTACACCCATTATTTTCAAGTGGGAAGTAACAGATCTAGGGATGATGGCAGGGAACAAGTATCCCCTTTGGAAGATTCCCCTTCTATTCCTCTTCCAGTGACTTAAATTATGTTCCAATCACTCTCAGGCCTTTTCACACTTTTGCAATCCCCTGTGATGCATGTGGGTTACATTAAGGCATCATTAATGGGCTGCCAGAGCACCACAATGGATTAAAAAAAAATATGACTCTGTTTTAGCAATGCAGCAAACATGCAGCATTACAAACACTACATGACATAAGACTGTTTTCTTTCTCTCTATATAGGTTTAGATACACGTCTTCTGCAGAAAATGTGAAAGCCGCGCCAAGGCACCTCTTATAGTGCGGTCCTAACTCTAAACTATGAGAGTCTCCATCTTGGAGCACATGGGGGCAGAAGATTTCAAATTGGGTGCAGGTATGTCAGGAGGAAGCCCAACCTTCTTAAAGGCACATGGACACACAAGGGATCCCGCACATCCCAATGGCAGCTGAGAACCCCCATGCGTCACTGCACCAAATCGGTCAAGCAAAACAAATGACAAACGCACTCAACAATTCGTCACCAGCTATACAGTAAGGTGCACACGAAATGGGCGTTGAACAGTAAAACAGTAGAAGGGTATCATGGCACACTCACAAGCCAGCATCACCGGACTCCTCCCCCCCTTCCCTTCGTTAGCCGACGGAGCCACTTGGGCCGATGATCTGTCGACACTTATCGAGCTCTGTGACCACCTGACGTTCGGTTTCATTACAACTAACAGGTTTGCCAAAAAAACTTGTTCTGCATGAGTACTAGCCAAGGCATTGGCCTATACACATACAGCACAGCAATGAAGTATTAAAATGAACTAGGATCACACTAATCCAGCACGTTATTATTCTGAGTTGCCCCACTCAAGCGGCGGCCATATTGAGTGGGGCACATGAGATTAATAACGTGCTGGATTAGTGTGATCCTAGTTAATTTTATTACTTCATTGCTGTGCTGTATGTGTATAGGCCAATGTAGTTGGATCTGTATGTGCGTTATAATTAATCGATTAAAAAAATTTTTTGATTAATCAAACACGAAAATTTTAATCAGTAACAGCCCTAGAAATAATTAAAATGTAATTCAGACTCTACGATCATTGTTATGGATTTGAAGTAGGGTGCTCATTTTGGGGTACCTTGTTTGATGAGGACAGCCTAACCAGAACCAGTGAGCTCTAGTACTTGATTTCATTTTTTTGTTTTTCAATTTCACGGGACTTTGATATTGTGAAGGACCAGCACCTCACACCCACACTTCTTTTGCAAAAACTTTACGTGGTTAATATTCTTTCATTACTTTATTCAAAACTGAAAAAGCTTTGGCCTTTAAATACTCTTTAATGAGGGAGTGCAAGGTTTTAATCAATGTACCTAAAAGTCTGAACCCAATGTGCACAAAATCTGCCTCACCTGAACATATTTAGACAAACCACCTCTTTTAACATTGCTTTTAATAAACCCCAATCAGATTTTGAATATTTGGGACCTCCAGTTTACGACTGCTGGTATGCTCACATAAGACAATTAGTTTGATTGCTTTCCTTCCTGTTTTAAATGCACCATCTATGTATTTCCTGTATTTACATCACTAAGCCTGATAATATTTAGCATACATTTCCATCAAACTGTTGGGAGTCTAGAAAGCTTAATCCCTAGTGACAGAATAAAAGGTAGTTCATCATTTGGGAGGAACATAATACAAAGAAGCTGCTTAACAGCTCACATCAAAATGACTTGATTTTATTACCATCTGTGAAACTGTTTTCTGCTGTTAGCCAAGGGCATCACAGGTTCCTGTGCGTGAAAAAATGGAATACATTTGGAATTCCCCTGGTAAAATGAATGTTCTCTGGAGAGATGTGGATTAAAAGGCAGCAAGGAGCATAAAAACTCATTAAAAAGTTTTGATGTCAAACCTACAAACTGTTCCTGAACTTTCCTGTTAATTCTGAGTGACATTAATAATGGGATGTAAGGTCTGCTCCATAGAATGTAAATTTAAAGTGAACCAATGTTTCACCCATGCACAACACAACAACCAGTTTGCTTAATTGGATGCCTTCCTGCTGGTAATACTCTTCTTCTTTTACTCTTCCAATGTCCCAGTAAAGAGAAAATTACCTATATTAGCTACATGTCACAAAGGGATAAGGGTCTCTCTATACTTCAAAGACAGTTGACCTGTTGATTGGTAACTCAAACACCTATCATGGGAGGAAGGGAAGGCTTGCATACTCCCCCATACCCAGAAGTACCAGAGTATTTCTTTTACACTATGGCAGCTGACTCAGGCAATGGAAGAGAAAACAGTAGGTGAGTATAACCAGAGGTGCTAGAGGGAGGACAAGTAGGCTTTGTCCCCATAACCATTTTAGGGTGAACTTACAGAAACATTAACTATGACTTTAAAAAGAGCCCTTATAATAGCCCAAATGTACCTGTCGATGTTTGCTGGAGTTCTCCAATATACCTAAAGCCTGTTCTGTTGTGCACATTTTCTGCATCTAAAGTTGAGTTTATCCCAGGCCTTTCTTCAAAGCTACTGCTGAAATCTAGGAACCATCTAGTTTTAACATTGAGATTTAGACTTTTCTGTCAGTTTGTCAGATCTCTGTTTCACAATGCTAAAATATCTGCTTGCCAGCTTGGCTGTTGATGTCCGTGTCATGTCTCTCAGTATGTCATAGCAGAGAGATGAGTGCAGAAGAGGAGAGAGCCAGAAGAAGACATGAGCTGTGTTCTCTACATGCAATACCTGTGTCTGGCCTTTGAGATGACTCATGATCAGATGCAGAGGGAGTCTAGTGCCTTTAACCTGAGTACCTAGGGTGGAGTTAACAGAGGAGACCCAATGGACTGCAATAATTGCCCCTACTTTTTATTGGCCATGTTTTGTCATGATTGCCTATCTTCAGCACATATATCCAGGATTCTGTGTTGCCACGTTTTAGCGCCATCTGTGTGTAACCAAGTTGAGGTGGTTTATTTCGGAGATCAAATACCACAAGTTAACCCCCCTGAAAAGGCCTGTCCTTGGCAAACGACGTCAGCAAAAACACTGATATTTTGGCCATGCCCCAATATGGTGCACTGTGAGTGATTTTGAAGAATCTTATAGTCGGGAGACTCCAAATTGTTCCTGGTATAGTATGACATTGTTCATATGTGTCTGGTGCAGACCACTGCTGATTAAATTGTGCTAAAGGGAACATTTCGTCAAGGCCATAGCTAGCAGTCATGTAATTATCTGTGGTTCGCAACCTCGACCTTTAGCTCTATTGTGCATAGTCATAGCTGCAAAGGGCTCAGGGAAAAGCATTGTGTAAGAATCGGTAGACACGAAAACCTGTATTTTAATAGACTTTGGTTTGGAACCCAAGAGGATCCAGGAGATGCAATCAATCAATCAATCTGAGGAGTCACTCATTTTACGCATGAAAAGGGAAAAATCTTTTCAATATGCATGTTTCAAAATATTTAAATGGGTCAATTCATGAAAGAAAGCAACCGCAGGCCTGTGACCACAGTAACTCTTAAAGGGAATCAATGGCCTTTTATATGGTTTCTAGATATACATGTAAATGTAATAACCTTAATGTTTGTTATCAGTGCGGTTACAATGCGGTAACAGTACTGTGACTACATGTGAGTTGCTAAACAACTTTGGTTCCTGTATGCTTCATAAATAAGCAGAAGTACAGAGTTATATAATATAGACATATGATAGCTTCTCTTTTTCTTACAATGAACACTGCCCTGTAGTTCTTAATGTGTTTCTCTAGTCAAAACTTCTTTTTAGCTTTGGATAGAGTAAGAAGTAGGTAACACCCCATTAGGTTTTTTTGTCCCATGG
The DNA here is from genome assembly GCF_000935625.1 of Nanorana parkeri. Lineage (NCBI taxonomy): Eukaryota > Metazoa > Chordata > Amphibia > Anura > Dicroglossidae > Nanorana > Nanorana parkeri. Next base: position 338,484 of record NW_017307394.1, on the reverse strand, counting down.
GGGAGACTGCCCTCACTTCCTGTCCCAGAGTCACAATAACAAGTTGGTGAAAATCTTACCAAAGTGAGGGAAATTCCTTCTTAGATGGTTGTCACTGGAACAGGTGTCCCTACTGGAAGATTTGCCCTCATTTCCTGTTCCGATGACAACTGTAAAATATTTAATTTTCTATCATTCTCTGCCCGCTAACACCAGAACAAATAGAGAGGTCCAGTCTTCATACAGACCGTATGATGGGCACAAAATGTGTTTTTTCTGTTGTTTCTTAAATCCAACATTTGCGCCTTTTTGAAGCAGCAAATTTCTGCTCCTATTACTACCATTTGTTCTATACAAGTCATCATGCTACTCCCTTTTTCGCATTATTCAGCAGAAACTAATAATAAGTTTAAAGTTCACAAAACATGACAGTAGTAGGAAGATCTGACACAAGATCACTCGCCAAAGCAAGGGTGGCATAAATATGCAAACTGAGACCGAACTAAAGATGTTTTACTGTCTGGGATCAAATATATATCCTGACAAGTGTCATTTCCTGGGGACATGTAAAGGGCGGGAGCCACATTGTCACTTGAGAAATAAATCCAACCTGAGACCCAGGATCTAACATGGTTCCCGACTGCTTCATGGTTTCCTCTTAAGTACTCTACTACTACATACTACTCTACTACTATTCTTGTACTTCTACTAGTTCCATACTTGAGAAGCTATGGCATGATTACTAGCCTGTAAAAGCACTGAAGTATTTCTGATCCCAAATGTAAACTTGATACCATAAAAAAAAATCTCCAAAAATAAGTAAAAATCTATTTAGTTTGCACGTTATATGTATTCTTTAATATAAATGTAGAGTTAATCAATAAAATCTTAATGACATTTCAAAAGTCATTTTTAAAAGAGAACTATGGCCCAACCTTTTTTGCCAATGTTCTCCTTAGGGTCACAGAAGGACATTTACTAATATCTTGTGACCCAAAACTCAGCATATAGCGGGCTATTGCCCACTATATGCTGATAGCACAGAGACGCGCTGCAGCTGGGAAAGATCCCAACAATATTGCCCAGATCCTGCTTCTCTAGAGGATGACAGTCACCAATCTCTATAGGGACAAGATCGGGAACCAAGAGATCATGGATATATTATCGCACAGTTCTCCATCAATAGAGCCGAGGTGTGATAGTGTCACGCGTCAACTCTAATTATGGGGATGAGTGTATTTCACTCTCTCCATAATTCTCCTTTGATATTTATGGATCTGCACCTTCCATTAAAATACTACCTGGTAATGCTGCTGCTCTTAAAGGGTGACAACCCTCTGTTCCTGCCTCCTATTTGTGCTCCTGCATTGTCACACAGACTAAAAGTTTCAACACACATTACATGGTCCACTGCTGTCACGATCAGGGAACCCCCCTTGAGAAACGCCATGCAGCCATCACCGGAGTGCATGTAGACATGAAGTGGTGGCAGAGAGGCTGCTGAGATGCCACAAATGATACAAAACAGTTGAAAACAAGTATTTTATTTAAAAATGCAATTGTTTAGGATACACAGTGTTTAGCAAGCTAAATGTTATTCAGTTAGGGTTTACATCTACTTAACAGTCATTTGAGTTCAGTTTAGCTAATATAATTATCAGAATTCTGTTTTATATACTAGCCACTGAACAGCTTAGTGCTTCAGACCAAATAAAAAAAGCATTTAAAGAAAGTTTAACTATGAAAATTAAAAAAATAAACCCACGTCAGTACCAATCCAATTTGTAGGAACCAGTTTACATGTGGAAGCTGCTTCTGTTGATGACCTAAGTTCTCTCTGTATTCATGGAGGACATTGTCATCTAAGGTATTCTTTCCTTTAGCAGGCCAATTCATTTATCTCACTTGGTTTTTGCAGAAGCATAACACAGCGATGCTACCACCTACTGGTCAGCATAGGTAATGCATGGCAGTTGTAGCATATTGAGGTGACATAGCTACCTGTGACCTGATGCAGACATTTTGCTAACGGAAGTTCCCATACATTATTCAGTATTGCCATATAACACATTCATTTTCCAATTATCCTGTAATTAAAAGTAAATTATCCCTACTGTAATAGCAGGTGTAGTACACACTACACATTTACCTTGAGCCTGCATGGCACCGTTGGCAGCTCTGTGAAAGCTGTCCCTGACCTTCTTCACCTGAAATCTTGGTTTTACAAGTCTAATTGAATCAATTTTTTATTATTTTATCACTTTCAACAGTAAAGTACAAAATGTACATCCTCTGTCCTCATTCTGATGACCATAAATTGTCTGCTCTTTTAACTGCTACCATCCAGCTAGTAGAAAATGACCTCTTGGAGCAGGTTTGTCACAGGAATCCTTTGCAAGTGAGAACGTTTTGAGAACTTGTAATTTGCTCATATTAAAACCATAAAGAAACATAACAAATAGATCCAAAAGATATACAGTAGATCACAGCATAAGTATTACATGCAGGACCTTCAAGAAAGTCATCACAGCATCAGATTATAGACATAACTCTAAGATATCGTCAAAACCCCAATCATTGGAGTTAGAAGGCACCTGCTTCATCATCCTCTAACCAATCATGCAGTAGCACAGCAAACTAGTTACCACAAGGTGCCCAATTAATTTTTGAATCTGGCCATGGTCCAAGGCATCCCAGGAAAACACTAGGAGATCCCCATCTTCCCTCTGACTTGGTGCTTTTGCTCTAGCCTGGCATTCTACAACACAACAGGGTACCTGCCTGTTGGACAATAAGCGACCTGTACTTGTGGAATGCCAAGGGGTTGGCCAAAGATCAGAGCTGGAGCAAAGTAATGACTTCCAAGAAATGTTTGCTTAGGTTTAAAAGTTTTCCTATATCCACACAAGAAGCTTTGAACAGGAATAAAGTCTGTGAAGGAACCTTATGATGTGTGCTTTGCTGGCTGGGTGTCTGTCAGACTTGTATGAGCATGAGACAAGTTCACTTTAAACCATAAAAGTTCCCCGGGCAAGATGAAAAGATCATGCAAAGCAACTGCAATGTAAATGGCGTCCTAGTGCCAGTGTGCATTATTATAATTATACAGGATTTACATAGCGCCAACAGTTTGTGCACCTCTTTACAATATAAGGTTGCCCACACACCTTACGATAATCGCGGGAAATTCCGCGATCGTATGATTATCGTAAGGTGTGTGGACAGGGCAGCCATCAGGGGGGTACGGCCGATACTCATGTAAGGGCCGGGGCGGCCCCCCAGGCTGCCCGGGCCCCTTACATGAGTATCGGCCGTAGCCCCCTGATGGCTGCCCTGTGTGTGGAAGCCGTGCGACCTCTACTACTGTACAGTCGCACGACTTTTAACTTACGAACATGTTCGAAAACCCGCCGAGCATCGTACGATGTTCGGCGGGTGTGTAGCATGTTCGTAAGATAAAAGCCGGATGGGTCATCGGAAGCACGATCTGCCTGTCCAAGATAGGCAGATCGTATGTTTTTTTAATTACCTTACAACCATCGCAAGACAAAAGTCTTGCGATGGTTGTAAGGTGTGTGCCCAGCATTAGGAAGACATTACAGTTACAATACAAGTCAAGACAAGACAAGATGGTAAGGAAGGCCCTGCCCATGAGGGCTTACAATCTAAAAGGGAGAGGCAAGTGATACATGAGGAGGTAGCTGGGGAAGAATTGTCTGAGCATTATTTCTTTTGGGCAATACATCCACATTTATAAAATGCCTACTGTGTTATATAACAGGTCTACTTGAGGCACTCTGTATACTATGTTATGCATAAAGTGAATAGGGGATAATGGGACTTTTATAGCACTAAGGCAGGTGAATTCCCCAGATCTTAAGAATCTTAAGGTTGATATATGAAACCCAAGCAAAGAAAATTGAGTATTGCCCATAGTGTAAAAATCAGATTCCTTTTTTTATTTTCCCATCCAAACCTTTAATAGTCACTATCACAATGGCACTATTAGCCCTTGCCCTAGGGTTCATAAATCACACCCCACATCACTGCAGATAGAAGGACTTTGAACATTTCAGCACATTGTTGACGAATGGGTTAGACTGACATACTATATTATTACTGCATTCAGAAAACCCAAAAGACTATTTTCCGGGTAGTTCCTGTAAATCATGAACACAGTAGTATTTTTATTTTCAACTAAGCAATAAGGAATAAAGCTATTACAAAGTACAACTGGAGTGCACAATATCTGTATGGAGCTGAATGAATTTACATTTATAGACACTGTAAATATCATTTTCGATATGGAGTATGGCTGTAGGCAAGTCTTGTCACTTACCCTTTGTCTATGTACCTATTTATTTATTAAAGGGAACACACAATCCTTTTAGTTTATTCAAATGTACATGTAAAAGAGATTAGCTCACTGCAAATGATATTGTCAACGTGTGTAAATGTTTCAAAAATCTAGTTCCAATATATTATTTATTATAATGATATATATACAATGGGCAGCCATATTTGCTCATTACATAAGCAGAATTTGCTTCCGACTCTGCAGTGTTCTACAATGGTTGTGTCTTCTTTGTCCAATGCAATTCTATAAGTCAGCCAACTCACTAAAAACAATGCACACCCTATATGGCCGATATCTTTTCTTAACAGCTACCGTAGTAAGCAGGAAGCAGTAATAGCAATTCAGTACTGAGAGCTCCCTCTAGTGGCTAGTCAACAAATATCTACATTTCAAGTAATGAGAAAAATATGAACAAGACATCTTGTAATATTGTTAAAGCCACTTTCCAGACTTCCAGTAAGCACTGTTCATTGTAGCACTGCAGTTATTGAAGTACACATTCATGATCCTTGTTCTGTACATATAGTGATAATGATAATTTACAAATCTTTACAGACAGTAGATACTGTTCCTAATTAATTAGCCCAGGCAGCCAACATCTGCATGTCATCCTCATCCTCCACCCTCTTCCGTGATGTTGCTGTAGACAAAACAAAACAAAGTCAATTCATGATAAACCTGTGTTGTGTGACTGACAGATCATCTCAGAGCCTCTTGGACAACAATAAATGGCTTCCCACATGATTTGTGGAAAACAAGCAGAGAACTATCCAATTCCCTGATTTAAATCTACACCCTCTCCAGATATTATTACTGTTCCTGATTTTATCTGCGCATCAAAGCAGAGTTTTACCTTCATTACACTGATTATGTATTATCTGATGTACAGTGAGAGGGACAGGAAGCTGCAAAGCTGAAATATGAAATAGTGGTGTCACCTGCCTGGCTGTGCAGTGTGGAAAGACGTGTTATTCATTAGACTAGTTACACAGAATTACAAATCCTATGGCAGGTAACACAGTTCACAAACATGGCAACACTGCCCTTTAGATTATTGCATGGACTCCTGTAGACATGTGCGATTCGTTTAGTTCCGAAACGAAAATTCGGATGTATCCGAATTACAGATATAACGAATGCAAACGAATCCGAATTTCCGTTTCCGAAATTCATTAGCGGTAGTTCGTTCGACCGGTCGTTTCTTATTCGTTTCGTTCATTCGTTGCAGCAAAGTTGCTGCAAACGAACAAACGGATCGAATGAAACGAATAAGAAACGAAAACGAAACGAACGTTCAAACGAACTACCGCTAACGAATTCCGTCCGAATCCGAATTGACTTTCACACCCGAATCCCAAAAAACGAAATACACAAAATACGGAATCAAAAATGTTTTTTGCCAGTGCACACGTCTAGAGTTCTGCTTTAATTGTCTGATGCAAGGGGGGAGGAGGGGTCAAAATATGCGTTGGTAATATACATTTGCCTCTTTATATATATCTCGTAAAGCCAGGTCTAGATATTGGGGTTAAATTGTGGGCACCGTATCATAATAAGGACAAAGGTGACTTGGAGAGGGTTCAAAGGCGGGCTACTAAATCAACCAAAGGGACTGAAAATCTTAGTGATAAAAAAGACTATTTGAGCAATATTTCTTTCCAGAGGTTTCATCCAATTGGCCTTGGAAGATCAAGAGGTATTTATTTTCTTCCTATGTGGACTCATTGACAAAAGTTGTCCAGAGTGTTTTGTTTTTCATTCCTCTGGACCACTATGCCAGGAGATGTGATTGAGAGGATGATGAGGCGGCTAAAGCTGGCCATACATGTAAAGATTTCAGCAGGATGAATGAGAGAAATCACTCGATTCCCTCATTCACATTAAACAGCGCAGATGGACAGCTATTGTATTCGACAGTCGAGATCTGCAGCTGTCAGATTGTTCACCAAGCAGCTGCAAGTCACTGTTTGGCCAACTTTTTGCCGCCCTGTTTACTCTGATTTGTTATTTGAAGTTTGTTGAGCCAGGTAGTGTTGGCAAGGTCACCCATGGTCATGTATGGCTAGCTATTGCCGCTCTAATAGCCACAGGAGGTGTGTGGCTGTGGAAGCTCAGGTGCCAAAATCTTATAAATGGAGTCCTCAGCAGATGCAAGGAACCAGTACATTATTCAATCCACTGGCATCATTTTATTATTGTGAGTTGAATGGCCACATAGGTTGCATAGATTTATATACAGGTGAAACTCGAATAATTAGAATATCGTGCAAAAGTAATTGTTGTAAGTGCTGCAAAAGTTAACTGTAACATAGACAATGATACAGCATTGATCATAGATCAGTGTAAGAAAAGCCCTGCTGTCACACACTAACATCTCCTCACTGTAGATACTTTAAATTATTTTAAACCACTCGGAAATGTAAAAATAATAAGCAGGTGAAACCTATGTAGTCTTATAGCTCTTGACTGACTTCAAGCTTATGAGAAATGTGCTTGTGAGAAGGCTTATGATATGTGCTTATAGACCAGTATTTCTGAGTTCAGAATGGATTGGCAAAGGTTGTTCGAAGCAACATTATAACATATGGAGGCATAAGGGGCCCATGAAGCACTGCTTGCTGATCACTAAATAACATGAATATTCTCAGACAGTCAGAAACCGTTATACCTGAACGGGCAGGAAGCTTGTGAGACGGCACACTAGGCATTGTGACACTGGCCATGTGTCTGTCGAGATCTTCTTGTTCCAGCTCTTCTAATTCTGCCAATAACTCATCCTGAAAGAATAACAGATGTCCAGTGAAACACTCTACCACATACACATAGCAAATATAATATGCTGATGCAACAATCAGTATAACAGGATACTGGATATTGTGAACAATGTATAATGTTTACTACTTACCTCATCAAATTCTTCACCAATACCTATTGGTCGGGAAATAGCATCGGAAATTTCTTGTGCAACATCTTGCTGCTCATGAATATCCTGCATCAGGTCGTCGATCTTATCGAGATCCCTAGAAATAGAAAAAAGTATATTGTCAAGTGATAATAACCAGTAAGAAAACATCAATTGGAGGACAACCATTTGGAGATACAATGTTTCCAGACCAGAGAAGTTGTGTGGAAATCTCCCATTAGACATGTCTGTGAAGGTTCTCATTCATCCAGATCATTGTATATCTGTAAAAAATACATCAAGGCAACTGGACTTGCTGTGTAAATGAATTCCAGTTGCCTTCATTTATCTGTTACAGATACCCCTCTTATACAGTTGTCACAGAACAGGTTTCCCACTACCTTGGTGCATGTGCAATAAAGAAGAATTACAGGCAGAATGAGGTTAAAGCGGACCTGTACACTACAAAAATCAAATTCTACCAATGCATCCCTCTATGTATGATGATTTATAATAACATAGATATGTCAGGTGTACAATGCTGTGATTGTGAAATACTTACACCTGCAGAGCATTCACTTCCTGCTTTAAAAGGGCAAAATGGCTTCAGTTTGCCAACACAATGCACACTGGGATTGCCTTGTCATCAGCAGAGCATTGCTGGGAAATCTCATCTGTAATCTCAGGGAAAGGCATTTTCCTCCCCTGAGATGATGTGCATGATCACATGTCTAGTCACATGTGCCAGAAATCCAGGAAGTAATAGGAGAGCTAGTAATCTGCCCATAGTAAACATGACCACTGTCAGAAGACTGGGAAAGAAAAGAGAGATAAGCTATGCAGGGAATACAAAGCCGGCAATTATCTAGAAGTATGTGTTTGTAGAATGTCATTACTAAACATTTCTAAGATGTGTTTGTTGTTGTTTTAAAGATATGGGTAAAGTTCCGCTTTAACCCTTGCAGTGGAGCTAACCCTGCACTGTAAGAGTCCCTGCAGTCTCTCTCCCTCCGCTGCAGCGATGGAATGTCCCTCGAGGTCCTCACGTCTAATACAAGAGAGGCTGCAGGGACCAGTCTAGCAGCCAAGCAGGACTGAGGTTTGGGTGAGTATATATTTTTTTATTTTAGACCCTTGACAAAAATGAGCACTAAACCCTTGTAGTGCAGGGGTAGCCCCACTGCAAGGGTTAGGTTTTATTCTGCCCGGAATTCTTCTTTAATGCAATGCATACTTTGGTCCCTGTGGTAAAATTAAGTCAAGACAGAACTTAGGGTAAGGTCTCGTTCACACCTAGGCGTATTGCATATGCGCGTCTGTCGCACATTTTTTTACCGCGATCCGCGGTAAAAAAGTTGCGCGTTTCCGAAGGCTACTTGGCTGTATCCCAATGGAAACGCGCAACAAAACGTCCCAAAGTAGTACCTGTACCTTTTCAGGCGTGGGCCATTTTGTAGCACGTTAGGGACGGGCGGAAATACGCCAAGGTGGGAACGAGACCATTGAATACAATGGGATTTATATTTTTGAGCGTTTTGTAGAGCGTTCGTCGAGCGTAGAACGCGCTACAAAACGTTCAGGTGTGAACGAGGGCTTAGGTTTACGGCATTGCACTTGCTAATGCAGTAAATACGAATAACATCAAGGACATCCTATGTATTTGGTGTGACCTTTGGATTAATATAGAGAGGGTTTCTTTTTTGCTCTCATCACAGGTTTCCTTTAGCAGAAAGAGTCCAGGGACAAGCATCTCTCTGGATCCGCAGGCAATCATTCCATGTATGATTACTTGAGGATAGCCATGGACAGTCTGTCATAATCGGCTGCGTCTGTACAGACACAGCTGGAATTCCTGCCACACGAATGCACAGGAATTCCCTGCTGCACCTTTGATCATCATGTGCATGAGGCCTTTGAAATGTCTGCCATAAGTTTAGCCTTCAACAGGGTGAAGTGTAGGCACAGCAGCTGCTAACACAATGAAGTCCTTTGTGTGGGCAGGACGTCACAATCAACTTTCTACTATTGATAGATTGTGCTTAGGATGTAGTCTGACATCCCTCCCTGAGCCCATTGACTGCTGGCTGCCGCTGAAAAGTTAAGAATTCCTTCCTGAGCTCTCAGTATCAGGAGCAGAAGTCCAGGAGCTGAATCAATCAGGGCTTATTGCTTGGCGATGGTTGTTATTAACTTAAGCCCGCTGGGGCCGCCATCACTCAGCATGTTATCCACTGTTCTCCAAAGATGATTAAAGGAAAACGGCGGGACGTTTGTTGGGCACCAAGCCTAGATCAGGGGTATCCAAACATTGACACAGCTTCTGTTTTGGAACTACAAGTCCCATAAAGCTTTGCAAGACTCTGACAGCCACAGGCAAGACAGGATTTGTAGTTTATATACAACACTGTGCATGACTGCACATCTGACATCGATCAGTAAGATTCAAATTAGGATCTGGGCACTCAGCTAAATATATGTTTGTATCTTGACCTGCCAGGTTGTATTTGTGAACTATAGACCTTATGCTTATGATTCAGCTTGTTCTCAGCAACTGTCACTCGTCTCATCCTTAGAATCTGATTCTAGTTATGTCTTGCACTACTATTAGTTTATGCCCTCTGCCAGCCCTGACCCCCCCCTGTTTTGTCCCTGTCTCTGCTTTACAATTTGGTACCTTGTTCTGGTCCAGCCACAGGTGTTGCCCTAAACCAGGGGTAGGCAACCATGGCATTATGGCTGTTGTGGAACTACAGCTCCCATGAGGTATTGCAAGACTGACAGACACAGGGATGACTCCCAGGCAGGAGCATGATGGGATCTGTAGCCGCACCGCAGCTGAAGTGCCATGGTTGCCTACACCTGCCTTAGACAATTCCAGGAGTCGCACTCTAGTATCTGTCTGCAGTGCAGCAAACTGCACTACTAGAGGCTTTGGCAAAGAATCCTAAAATTTACAGTCATCATGGCAGCAAGAGGTGAGGGGAAATCTTCCATATGTTCTGGTAACAACTGTCTACGATGGGAACCTGAATGTGGTATTAACCCTTTTCTATTCTAGTTTTGACTAAATTTACACTTTAAACACTTAATCAGCTTTAAATAATATTTACAATATTATTTATGTTTAAGGTGCATTTTAATCAAAATGAATTCATTTTTCAAGAAACACCTTATTTCCAAAGGTTTTTTGTGCCCCTGGCAACACTGTGATTCTGATTACAAGGGCTTAAAGGAATCCTGCCAACATAGGAATATGGGAACTCTCATTATTATTATTATTCATGATGTATATAGCGCTGTATATAGCGCTGTTGAACTCTATGATCGAGGAACAAATGTATTATATATTGCGGTAACAAGTGGTAAAACCATGGTGCTTTGTGATGTCATTCATTTTAAATGGCACCCCAATGCACTATTACAGTCGCACATAGCATAATGCACCACAACACAACTTGTGTTATGGATCACTGCATTAAAAATGGGTCATGTAAAGCAGTTAAAGTGGACCAAAACATTTGAACATCTGCAATCCTTTAGGGAACTTCTAGAAATGTTAACTGTGCCTAAATAGAACCTTGAAATACCTACCTTTTTCCTTGAATTCCTCCTGAAAAATAGAAGCGCACTTTCAGGCATGTGATGGTACCTAGGCTTGCCTTTTCTGTAGCTGTAAATCTGGAGTGTGAACTCATCTAAGACACTGCTGCCTCTTACTGCTAATCTCATGAGATCTGAAGTGAGATGTGATGGGGTCGCTACTGTGCTGCTCACTGTTCTCCTTGCTGGAGGGCAAGCTGTACCCAAGGCCCTGCAGTACAAGGATCTCCCTGCTCCATTCATTCTGTGGATCTGTGCTTTCTCCTCTCTTTCATCCTGGCTAGGAATGTAAATAGGAAAAGTTTCTATATTCTAAAACTTAAAAGTAGAAGTTACCTTTAAATTGATCAGAGGAAGAAAGTAGCAGGTTGCCTCACAGGAACCAGCTTCCTTTACATCACACCTAATTCTATGGTTTCCTTTATTTACCTTTTCTGACAACAATCTATATTAAATAGAAGAGATAAATAGATATTTTGTACTTGCTGTGAGCTTTGTGCAATGGTACCTGCAGGGTGCAGGCTGATCAAAAGAAGCTGCATAGAAATTAGGAGGTATTTGATTGTAGGAAGCCCGGATATAAATATGTAGTGGAAGTGTTACAGATAGCACACAATAAACAGAACATAATTGCAGAACTAGTCTGAATTGACTGCGGATACAAGCTAGGAATTTTCTTTTCTAAAATCGGCTGTGTAGACCCAACAGAGTTATTGAATATCATAGCTACAAAAGGCATTGTTATTCCTTCAGTGGAGTGAATTGAGCTCTTGTAAGATTTCCTTTTACATCAAGTTAATGTCAGGATACAAGCAGGCAGCATGTCCTGCCTATTATTTCTTCCATGGATTAATTTACAACGCGTTACTTTGTTATGTATAAACTGTCTAGACATGTGCGCCTTAATCTTATAGAAAAAAACATATTTATCGCCATCTACTGAAATAATGTGTCTATTAAATAGTTATTCAGTCAAGCTGCAATAATACAATAACCTCAGAAAATTATAGAAAAATAAAATTAATTTATGTTTAAATTCTAATTTTCATGTACGACTAATTTTTGGGATGACTTCAGAAGTGAAAAAATGAGCTGTATCTCTCCCCTACCCCCATACTCTCCTCCAGGTGGGGATATATCTGCCAGTCTTCTGCAGTCTAGAGATCAACCTTCCCTCTTTTTGCTGGGAAGGAAGAATTGACTTAGGCTGGCAATATTCTGATCAAATTTTCACATATTCCTGCTGAATTGGCCAAAATTTTAACCATGGGTGGTCCTGCTGGTC